>NC_063233.1:310000-577500 GCF_020740725.1 Corvus hawaiiensis | reverse complement strand
ATCTCCACAGCCTCCATGGCCGTTGGAGAGCCTGTGCAGCTCCCGGGGGACCTTCCCTCTGTGCCGGGCTCCTCACGTTCCCCTGCAAACCGTGTTCCTGTCAGCCAGGGAAGCGAAGGGAAAGGACAATCCTGCTCCAAAAATGGCACCTTTTAAAACTAGGAAAGGATTTCTTCTACCATGCCTTTGTGAACACCCATTTTCTGAGATCTGTTTAAGCCACAATGGTCTGTTGTAATTATTTATCAAGGTACAAATCATTAATGCAAAATTTCTGCAGGCCCTGAAGCAAAAAAAGTTAATAAAATATAATGCCACTAAATTAAACATTTTAAACTTTCACAATAGAGTAACTACTAAGAAAAAATAAAGGAAAATCTATGTCAAACAGAACTTGATGAATAATTGTAATAAATAATGTATTTTTTAAGAATTTCTCATGAACATTTTTCAATGTCATTAATTATTTACAATTATTCGCCATATCATTTCTGAGAAGAGTTTTCGGACTCTGACTTGTTTGCTGACGGTTTGTTCAGGTAATTAATATTCAGACATTTCCAACCAGTGTTCGTGTCCCGCACTGAGCGCGGTGCAATCGGGCCGAGGGCAGGCTCAGCTGACCACTTCGCAGTCGGCGTTTTGGGTGGATCTGTCCCAGAGGGTCAGTGTGGGCAGTGGCGGGTGGGGAGCCGTGACTCCCTCATGGGAATGAACCTGTGGCTGTCTCAGGAGTCTCCCAGGTGGGGAGTGATAGCCCAGACAGGATGTGTTTGGCTGCTCCTGCAGGGTACCGGAGTCTCGGGAGGGGCCGACTCACACTGGAGCACGGAACGTGGTACTGGGGTGCTGATGCCCACGCATGAGCTACACTCCACCACATGGACAGAGCACCCACTAGTGAGCCCAGTCCTTCCTGTGAGTGACAAGAAAGTGTTTGTCTTTTCAGACAGGATTTTCTGCTCCTGCAGGGAGTGTGGACTGGATTCCCAGCTGGTGGCAGCCACAGGAACACCAACTGACTCCCGTGATCATCACATGGTTGTTGTCAAATGCCTCTGACACTCAGGGGAGGTGTTCCTTCGGCTCTCCTGAGGGCAGGACACAGCCCAGCGTCTGCACTGGCGCACCAGAGCTCTCGTGCACTCCCAGGTGGACAATGAGGGCTCCACGGACATGGCCTGGGCAATGCCCGGACATGGTTCTCCCATGTGAGAGTTTCACCACTGGGTGCAGAGGATATTTCTCAGGCTCTGCTCTCTCTGAGCAGCTCTTTGCTTCCACCACTTGTGCCCTTTGAGCTCTGCTTTGGCCTTTGGGACCCTGGATCACATTCACAACCCCACAGCTCTGCCCAGCCTTACAGACCCCAACACAGTCGTGAAGACAAAGCCAGAAGCGAGGTTTGAATCTGTTCCCACAAGATTTAATCAGCTGAATATGTGCCCACGCAGCCCAAGTGAGCTGCTCTCCATGAACTTAATGACCCTTGCTCTCCTCAAACACATCTGAGTGTGCCTTCATGTTTTACTTGGAACAGATGTTAATTGCTCTAACACTGTTGTTCTACTCAGATTTGGTGTCCCTCTCTCATTTGGATGCACCACCTCTGAGTTGGGAGGAGACTTTGAAGCTACCCTCTTTAATTGTAATTCAACTACTTGTGATATTTTGGTACCAATTAATATTGATTTTACAATTGGTTTACAGAGATGTTGTTTTATTACTAATATATTTAATGTGCAAATCAATAAGAACACTTGTTTGGCTCTCTCCCTAGAAGGTAATAAAATCAAATATCTCAAGAGTAAAATGCTATCTGATCCATAAATGGCAGCAGCAGATGCTTAATGTAATAGTTAAAGACTATGCAGCATTCTTGGCACCTTCCACACGTTTTCCACACACTGTACTAAAGTGACGCTCAATAACTTGCTAGTTACAAAAAGTTTAGTAAATTTGTTGGCACCACATCAGCCTAAATGAAGGCTTCAGTGTCAAGGAATGACGTTACATGGAAAAGTAGATATTCCCTACTGCTCCATGGGCAGCGCTCCTTTGGGTTTCCCAAATGGAGATTCCACAGCAGAAGACAAAAGCTCTTTATGTCTCTCCTGCTTCCAGAATCCCAGTGGATGGTAAACAATTTTGTGGGAAAAGCTCCTGAAAGGAGAGAGGCAGAGGGGTTGCTCCAGACTGACAGCTGTCCAACCCCTTTGAGGGATTTAAAGCTCTGCTGGTGCTTCTGGGAGCCATTTGCAGAGGAAGACTGAGGTAATTCCGATGTTTCATCACAGGTTTCCTCTGGTACTTTTCTTTACTCTGGTTTTCCTATTGAGCAGATTTGTTGGAAGCAAGGACAGAGTGGAGGTGAGTCTGCCCACCATCCCTGTTCCACTCTGCAGGGAACTCTCCTGTTCCACACTCAGCCCTGCTCCAAACTGAGCCTCTCCTGGGCTGGGCATGGCAGCACCTCCCACCAGTGTGGCAGTGCCCCGTGTGCAGTGCCAGCAGAGCAGCAATTGGGAGCGGAGTTGGGGAGAACGGGTGATTCGTGCACAACCTGTGGAGGGATGCTGCGTTCAGCCAGCTTCAGAGAGGCTGGGAGATGCAGGTCAAGGTGGGAAAAGGGCAGTGCTTTGCATGTTCTTTCTCTGGTTCCTGCAGAATCCCCAAGGTCCCGGGGTGTGGTGGTTCCTACGGCACCAATGGAAGCCATGGATAGGGGATTTGTGACACAAACTAACAGAAGTCTCACCACAGAGAGGGAATTTACCTTTGGCTCGTGAAGATGGTTTATGGGTGAGCAAACAATGAACTTGGCAACAGTACTTACTAAACTGAAAAATCTTACACCTTTAATTAGCCAAAAATAAATGAGTGAGCATGGGGCTGAATCTGTTGTCTCCACACCTCTAGTTCTTCATCTTCTTCTGCTAGTCATGGTCTAACAAGCATATAGCAGAAGTTTTAATTTTCTTTTAGAATTACTAGAGAAATCTAAAATCTCTTGCATGAAAAGAAAGAAAAGCATACCTGAATCGTCCCCTCTGGCAGTTTGGCTGGTTTTCCAAGATCTCCTTGGAACTGCTTGTATTTGCATTTGCTCTTCAGGTTCCTGTTGCTGAAGCTGTTGTGGTGCTGTGGTCTTAGTCGCCCTCTGAAATGCAGCAGAAATTATGCCCTAATATTAACTGCACAAACCCCTCTTTTTGTTAACTACAGCAGCAGCTATCAGATAAACACCAAGATCCTCAGAGATGCCTGGTTTTCGGTGTTCTACCCAGAGAAATCCTCAAGGGACAAGAGACTTTTCCCAAAGAGATTCAGGGCAAACCCTCAAAATGAAGTTGAATCCACCCAACAAAGTTCTCCGCAGAATGAAATGCTGAACAACGTTGACAGCTACTCAGCTGTTTAGATCAATTATTTTCAATCCGGTAAAAATGCTGCCCAACTGTTCCAAACAAAAACCAACTGGATTGATGCATTTTGGCTTTAAATCCCTATTGTGACTGGATTTGCCTTCTCCCGCAAAGGACTTCAGATTGGCAAAGCTGCCTCCTCCAGCAGAAAAGCGTTCCATGCCTTTTTCCAGTGCTGCAGGTTTATTGGACCTGCTGTGCTCCAGCTTTCCCTAGAAGCCAGTGAGGAGTCCCCAGAGCCCCTGGCTCACACAGTGGCTCTCCAGGGCCTTGTTGTCTGACGGATAACAGAGTCTGAAGACATAATTCCCTGCAATTGACCCCAGGACATGGTGACCCCACACTGCTGCCTCTCGCTCTCTGCTGAGAGCCCAAGGACCATTTTGTCCAGGAGCTGCTCAGGCTGCCAGGTGCTGGGGTGGGATTGGGAGCCCCCTCACACAGACAGACTCCCTGGGCAATGGCAGCTCACTGTGTGTCCCCTGAGTGTCACAGCCCCCTGCACAGGCACCATGCCAGCAGCTCCTGCCTGCGGAGCACAAGGGGCTGTGCATGTGCTCTGGCAGTGTCCCTGAATCTCGCTGCCGTCGCAGGCATGGGGGCCAGCAGCACCCAAAGCACATTTGGGCATTCCCCAAATTGTGATCAGAGTACCCAGCTTGTGTTCTATTGCCACAGTCCCACAAGGAGAAGGCCTGTTGTTTCTGCCCTAAGAGTTACTACTGTTCTTAATAAAAGATGCAATTTAAGTGAATGGGAACATGTCCTCCCATGTACTCAGCACCAGCTGCCAACAGCCCAGCACTCTTGTTCTCCTTCCATCATCTCTTGTCCCAGACAGGTGGAATGGGATGACTGCCATTGTGGTGAAGTCGTAAAGTATAAAATGCTTCATTTGTTCATGAAATGGAAATTTGAATGGCCAGAGAAGGCCCCTGTGGTGCGTGCTGCTTCACAGCCAGCGCTGGGGTGGGCACTGTCCTGCCGCCTGCAGGGATGCCCCATGAGGGAGCTGCTCCAAGGCGTGAAGGGGCTCCAAGCAGGTTCCTGCCCCATGGGTTTGGAAGGGAAAGGAGAGGGCACGAGGATTCAGGTTTTAGGAGGCACTCAAAACATGGATTGAGGCAGGAGGGGGCCCTGATGACCCAAGCTGCGTGCTGAGCCCCCAGACCCTGCCAGGCTCATTGTGGAGCCACCAGCCCTGAGCCACGCTCCCCGGGCAGAGGTGGGTGAGCATGTCCTGGCTGGGGTGCAGAGCCCACAGTCCCATCTGGAATATGCAACGTGGACACAATAGAGCAAAGTGTAACCACTGTTTACAGAAAAAATTGTCAAGGATTTATTTATTGGAAGTGACTGAGGAATATGAATTCTACACTCCATTTAAAATGCTTTTTATTTCTCTCAGCCTTGGGGCTCTGAGTACATCTAATTTCACCCATAGCTATAATTCTCCACCAAACAGTTCCTGCTTCTCCTCTGGGTTCCTGAGGAGTCATTTTGGTTTATGTCCTCTCCCGGTGCAGCTCATGCTGTGGCTGGAGACAGTTACACGCCGGTGAACTTTCCCAACACCCCCCTCCCCCACTGGGGGCACACACACATGCAGTGCGAGCGAGTGGCGTGCACTGGGAACAGCTTGACACCTCACTATATATTTATTTAAAAAAATAAAACTCCAAATGTCTTTATCATGTAGGGGTTTCTCCTGAGGAGCCTTGTATTTCACCGCAGACACTTTGATTGTCCCTACCTTGCAGCTAACAAACTATTAGTTTTGTTAGTATATTTATTCCACTAAAATTGGAGCCTGTGATTACAAATCCAATGCTGTGATTGAGTCAGGATTTGAAAATAAATCTGTCCGGGGCTCATCTGGCATTTTGGTGCTGGGAGAGGCAGCATCAGGCACCGCTCCTGCAGCCCAGCTGTGGGCTGGACTGTCCGGCTGCAGGAGCACTGGGTCTGCACAGCCACGGCCATGGCCATGGCCACGGGCATGGCCACGGGCATGGCCACGGGCACGGGCACGGCT
This sequence comes from Corvus hawaiiensis, assembly GCF_020740725.1. Lineage (NCBI taxonomy): Eukaryota > Metazoa > Chordata > Aves > Passeriformes > Corvidae > Corvus > Corvus hawaiiensis. The sequence continues at coordinate 572,040 of NC_063233.1, read as the reverse complement.
GGCTCTGCTCCGTCACTGGTCGGGGGATTCGGTTCTGGGGATGGGGCCTTTCCCCAGGTGAGCCAGCAGCATCTGCACAGTCTGGCTCTTCAAATGGCGACTGTGTGGGGGCACAGGTTGCTAAGCTGCCACAGTTTGCTTGATGTCCCAACCCTTCCAGGGCTCATTGCTCCACAAGGCTTGTGGCACTTAAGAAGTATCTTGGTGACATGACAGCTTTTCTGCCAGGGCAGATGTCCCTTCCCAGGAGGGTGCTGCGAGCCAACGTGGCTGCTGAGCTCCAGGACAGGGAGCAGGATGATCTCCTTCCCCATGGGCAGAAGGATGCAGGGCAAGGACCAGGTAAGCACATGGATGTGTGTCAGAGCAGGAATTAAAACTCCCATTCTTTGGATTTTTTAGGAAAAGCTTGTTATTTCCCACTATTTCAGTTTCTTCTCCAAAAGCAAGGATGGCAGCTCATCCCGTGGAGTGGGATGGGAGCTCTGGGGGCAGGGCCTCTCTCTGCAAATGGGCACACACAGACCTGCCCAGGGACTCAGTCTCACCCGGGCCCCCCAGGATGGCTGTGCCCAGAGGGATGGTGATATCTGGGGTGCTCCTGACTGGGACCAGGCCAAGGAGAGGGGTAGGGAGTGAGATGGGAGGGGGACAAGGTGGTGCTCCTGCCATTCTGATGTCCCTCCAGATTATTTCCCAGAAAGCTTCTTGGCTGTGGAAATTTGCTTGCTTTGAAATAGATGAGCTGTTCTGTTTCTGCAGGTAGGCAGTGGCAGCATTTTCACTGCCTGGGTATCACTCCTTGCAAGCTCTCAGGAGAGGAATGAGCAGGACAGAAATCGCAGCACTCCCACAGGCAATGGCAGACTGCCACGTGTCTCAGGGGGACAATGACCTCGCCCCGAGGCGGGGCTGCCCAGACACCTCCCATGTCCCTCTGGCCACCTGCGATGGCCCCGCTCACATGGAGCATCCTCCCAAGCAGCTGCAGCCAGGAGCTGCTGTTCCCTCCCCGGCTGCAGCAGCGCAGAGCTGGGGCGATGCAGAGGCTCTCCCTGCGCCCTCCTCGGCTGGTGCCCACCTGAACCGCGGCCACGGGGTGCCCGCCCTGCACCCCAAACCTGCCACCCCCGGCTGTGCCACCTGCGGCTCCGAGTCCCCAAACAGGAACACATGCACTACCGTATGTACATAAGGAAAAACCTGTCAGGGAAGATTAAAACCCCAGACAGTCTTTATTGTAAGATTGTTTTTTCAATTTATTTATCCCTTTTTTTCCCTTTTAGCAAGAGTAGTCAGGGTTTGATATGATTAGAATTGCAAATCTTGCATGTTAAAAGGGAAGCACTGAAGTAAAAGGATGCTGCCTGTGTAATGAGACACGTTTTAAATCCAGGCTAGGTAAATTTGGTGTTGAGCATAAAGGGTATGAAATAAACTCGCAGTGAGCTCAGCAAATGCCCCAAGGCGCGTCCCCATTAGTATTCCCATTTGTGAGCTCACTTCATAAGACTAATGGAGTTGCTACCTGGGGACATTAATTGTGCATGACACCATTGCCGAGCCTTTGTGCACTCTTACTAATATCACAGTGCCTCCTTGACAAAACGCCTGCAAAGATTACAAACATACCTAAAATAACTGCCACATTCACACTCATATTTGACAGGGATCTTCGAGTTCAGTTACAATAGAATTACCATCATTTCTTACACCTCTGGCTTTTTATTACATTAAACAATGGTTGATATTGCTTCCTTAAACCAGTGTCAGATTGTGTAAAATCTCTCTATCTCAGGCTTTTCTATTAAGCCTCCCATTTATCAGGGGAATGTATAGCTTCCATACTTGACTCTTACTACAAATATTATATATTATATACTTAAGCACGCGTGCACACGCACACATCAGCCTTCTTCTGTGTTAAAGGCACAGCAATATTTTTGAGTCCTCGCAATTAATACCGAAAGGCTCCGCTATCATGTGAGGTGGTCACAGGTCCTCCACCATTAATTATAACATCATCTCTGGGGGAAAGCCTTCCTGGGTCTGGGCTCCCTGTTTTGAATCCCAGTGTCCAGGATTAAGATGATGGATGAGAGGATTTGCTAAGTTCACAGCAACCAGGGCAAGATTCTCTTGAGGAGAGCAGATGAATTGGGATCTTCTGGAGCTCTGACACACCAGGCTTGGCCTTTTCAGGGCTCTGTGGGGCTCCCCACCACGGTGTGCCCTGGCCAGTCCCATGGAGCTCCCCATCAGCCCCAGTGGCTGTGTCCACTGCTCCCCCACAGCTGCACTGAGAGGCATCAGTGGGACACCAGGGCAGATCTCATCCTCAGAAGAGAGGTTAAAACATGTGAATTAATGTAAAACCTTTGAGGATTCAATGCTCAGATGCCTGGAGGAGGGATTCAGTCCTTCACAAACGGAATTCTTTTATATATTTATAACAAAAATTAAGAGTTTGCATTTTTTTCTGGTACTGGCACCATCTGTGCCCCAAAAGCCTTTGATTTTGCTCTTTCCCCTCTGCACTAGAGCCTTCTGTGAGGTTTCCTCTTGGAGAAGAGCTCTTGGGATATAGCTGGGAGAGACTGGGGTTGGATTCAGCTGCAACTGTAGAGGATGACATTCAGGAATGGCTATTTCTATTTCTATTTCTATTTCTATTTCTATTTCTATTGACAGGATTTATTGGAATTAATATTAATTATTGGTCTGCAGTGGTGCCTGTCAGCAGTCAATCACACATTTCTTCACAAACGTTCTACAACTTGCTGCAGCAAGAAAAGGCACGAGGTGATCACAGGCAAAGCTGCCTCCAGGGTTTGGGGACTCTTCTTTCCTCGGGCTGGTCCTGTCCCACATCTCCTAACCCCAAACACACTCATGCTGATGTCCAGGCAAGAGGAGCCACGAGGGCACAGCAGGCAGCTGGGCTTTGCATCGGGCGTTTCAGAGGAGCCCTGGAGAAATGAGCTTGAGCTGAGAAACACACAGTGTACGCATACGGCTGATCCGCCCCGTGGAGCTGGCATGCAGTCTTTTCCTGCTGTCTCATTGACTTCTTGCCAAAAAAGGTTAAAATGCTGGAGTTTTCTCTGGAATTCTGAAGTTGGAACTTAAAAATACTTCAAACGCTTGGTTTAATAGACCTTCACATCAGCGTATTCCCAGTTCCACACAGCTCCCTAGTGACACGGGACCTTTTGTCAAGCACATATGAAATTAAGTGAAATAAAAATCATATTAAAAATTATTACCATCTAACAGCCATTAGTCTGCACATTGCTGTCACGTCTTGATGGATTTCTCACTTAGTTCAATGAATGTTCTAACGACAGTGATAAAATCACTCAGAAAAAAATATAATAAACTGTTAACCCTTCACGTGGCTGCTTGTTTTTCAAATCCCTTTAAGAACTGCTCAGCAGTGAGTTGTTCCCCAGGGTACTCGCCTGTAGATGAAAACCTGCCTCTGCCTGACTTGAGCACAATGAAGAGGGTGGAAATCCTGTCCCAACGCTCCCCAGTGAGGGACATGGCATGGCTGGGGACCGTCCTGGCAGCACAGGTAACTGCCTGGGCCACTGCTGGAGTGACACAGCCCTTTGTCCTTTCAGAGTGAGCCCAGGAATCCCTGGGCTCCAGTTCCCTTTAGGAACACTAAACAGTCTCTACGACAATGATTCTACGGTGCCCAGCACCTCATAGTGCAGGAAACAAATCGCTCTGTTCCCCGACAGACCCAAGGGTGCCAGAGGCTCAGCCCTTGGCTTAGGGAGCACCACAGGGCTCCTAAGGCATGTGTGAGAGAGGAGAGGTGGTGACTTGGGTCCCAAGGCACATGTGAAAACAGGGAGATGGTGACTTCGGGTGCTCGAGCTTGACGGAGCAGCTGTGGAAGTACAGCATGGCTCCCCGAGACTGGCATCTGCAGTGGGCTATTAACATAGAGCTACTTAACGGGCAATCAGCACGGCCTCGTTAATAAAATACATCCATTTGAATGCCATGAATTACTCTGTGTGCTGCTGGAGTTCTCTGGCTAATAGCAGCCTCGGCAGCCTGGCATCGCTGGGTTTGTTGTGTCCTGCAAATTTAATGCATGCTTACTGCTACGGAGAATAGCGGGTAAGATGTAAATGACAGACTGCAGGAGCAGACGTGGCAATATAATAAACTCGGTTGGCACTTCTCCTGAGTTGTATTTAGCCTACCACGTTCCGTGGAAGCCTGGCAGTGGGCCAGCATGTGCAAGTGCTCGTGCATGGGACATGCCCAGCATGCGCACGAGTGGCAGCAGGACCCTCACGCTCTTGCAGGTGACGTTGGCTATTGTCACATCTTCTCTCCGCCAGTGCTGCCTGTCAGGATCCATTCGACACAGAACAGAGGCCAGTGTTTAACTCCCCCAGTGTTAAACCTTTGCTCTGGGAGCAGGAGGGTCCCGAGCCCTGAGGGCATTTCTGGCTGCTGGAGCCGGAGGGAAGTGAACACCTTTTTGTGACTGTTGTCACTCAGCAAATTGTTCTGCAAGACACCTGATTGTGGTATTAGAAAGACAGATTGATGTTCTCAGGAAGATCAATGAACTTGCCAGGCTCTGTGATGACACACAGCTCGCCTCCCTCTCGGTGTAGTGACAGCCCAGCATTCTACCGAGGGGACACCGAGGCCGGTACCTCCTGACACTCACACCCCTGGGACCAGCTTCCCCGGCACCGAGGCACTGCAGGACCTTGCTGATGGTGGGAGGAAGCTCGCAAAGACCAGCAAAAATTAGCAGTATTTGGAGGGAACCAGAGACAGAGACAGATGAGGTTTTGGGCACACTGCATTAGGAAGAAAGCAAGCTCTGGGACAGGGGAGCCACCAGCCTGGTAACGGCTGTAAGCACGGCAAGGGGTGGCGAGCGTGGAGCCCCTCCTGAAGCTATCGAGAGAGAAAATGCCTGGCACACTGGAGAAGAGGGATGGTGATTTCTTCTTGGTGCCTCAGGGGAGGTGGTGAAGAGGCCATGCAGAGGCTGGGCTGGCAGAGCCCACACAGCCGGCCCAGCCCCGGTGTGGCCCCGCAGCCCCTCGCCCTCCCCGCGGAGCCGCCGGGGCTGCGGTAGCGCAGAGACTGCGGCAGCACGGCCAGGCCAGAGCTGTGCGCTCGGGAGGAGCTCGGCAATGGGAGAGCCAGGTGCTAAATGGGAAATCTGATTGTTCATCCTTTGTTTTCCTCCTTCCATGCCGAGAGTGAATTAAGTCAGAGCCAATTCTGAGGAAAAGCAGATCTCTTCTACCATCCATCATGGACGAGAGCACGGCTGGGCAGATCTACAGGCCTCTGAAGGCCTGTATGGATATGTTGTCCCAAATCTCATCTCCATGGCTCATGGTGATTGATCTTGGCTATTCAGACCTGTGGAGCTCAATGATTTCTCTCTCCTAACCTCTACCTGGTTCCTGCTGTATTTTATATGGAGAAGATTCTTGTAGAAGTGTTATGTTTTGAAAATAAACGTAATCAGGTCTGAAACAATGGGCCTGAATCCTTCTGCTGCTCTAGCTCCAGTGTGGATGTCAGAGTTGCCCATGGTTATCCTGTGCTCCCTGGCTGAGCTGCTGGGCTGAACGGCCTCTGCTTCCTGCATCCTCCCATTTGTAGGACGCGAAGGAGCTGTCTTCCTGAGCTGGGGCATTCATTAGTTCATTAGCATTTTTATGCAAAGAATTACGGACATGGAGGCATGGAACAGACCTCACCTAATCTGTCTCTCTGCAGTGAGGCAAGATCACAGACTCCTTGCAGATGTTTCTCTACCCAGTGAATAAAACCCTCCAGTGGCCTTCCCCAGCCTGTATTTCCTCTAGAGTATAACCTGCTTATGGTTTGGGAGTTGCTGCCTTATCCCACCTAGGTTTTCCTTCCTCCAAGGTCAGCACAATATTTCTGTACTTTACATTATTCAAGAAAAAAGGACAACCATCCTTTTTGTCTCAAACTTTTGTGTCCTCAAGAACTTTAATGGCCAGAGCTCCTCTGCTCCACACTAATTCCAGCCCCACCAGCTTCCATGATCATGCACTGCATTTTCTGAACCTGCTGAGTTTCTGTTGCCTCTGGATTCTTTTGCATTTTCTGTTTTCCTTAAAAGGGAAAGCTGAGCATGTCCCTGGAATGACCAAAGTTGAATTTTCTCTCAGGCTACAAATGTGGGATATGTTTTCCCTGCATCCTATCAGAGCATCACATTCCTGACAGATGCCGTGGTTATTGCAGACCCTGGATCCTCCCCAGCTTCTGCTGACTCAAGCAGTAATCTCTACTCTGCATTTCTGTGTGTTTTTTTCTCTCCCACGTAGAACTGTTCTGTGCTTGTCTTTACTGAATTGCACCTCATTGATTTCAGACTGTGGCCAGTGACATGAGAATGAATTTAAACTCTGAAATGCTCACAAATCTCTTTGCTTGGTCACCTGCAGGATGTGGCTCAGACGAAAGGCTGGAGGCCTGGGCAGCCACATGGGCTTCTCCTGAGGGCTCCTCAGGCTGATGCCAGGCAGGTGACACCTATTCCTTGAGCATGGGCCTGTGGATTGTAGACACTGCCCGCACAGTGGGTGCCTGCTGTGCTGTGGGAGTGGCAGGGGTGCAAGGGATGCTGCATCTCCTGCCATAGGAAGGAGTTCATGGGGACAGCCTGGGCAGGAAAAGCCAGAGGAAAGGGAAAGAACGGTTTCCAAGTGTATTGCCAGTGTAAATTATCTCAGCCTGTTACTGCTGCCTATAAAGAGGTCTGTGTAACTGCAAGTGCACCACTCCAGAGACAACTGCAGGGAGCTTTATCACTGCAAACCAAAGAGGATGCCCTGCTTAGTGTAAGAGGTTCCAGAGGACAGGTTACAGCAACAAACAGGTTACAGGGCAATGAAAGCCAAAGGACACAGGAACAAGGCACTTTAAGGCCTTGCTCCCTGTGTGGGTCTGTGAAGAGCAGAATCTGGCATCATTAGCTATGCCCAAATTCGGCTGAATGACCTGCAAGCAGTGCCTTCCCCTTCCTCTTCATGCCTGAACACATCTTATTTGTCAGTGGAAAAGTTTCCTCCTAATGAATTTGCCACAAAAAGGAGAAAAATGGCCATGGCCTCAACATGGAGAAAATGGCAAATCTGATGGTGGCAATTAAGCAGAAAATGAGACAGGGATCTGCAGGCGGCCTGGAGAGAAGGGGTTAAATTGCCATGGAAACAACCATGCATTATTTACATGGCCTAATGAATAAAACATTTAAGTAGTAGGCTAATAAATTTCAGAACACAAAGCAAAGTAAGCTATGATTTAAATATATGCCTCTGATGAATATAACTTGAGTTATAGAGCTGAAGCAGTGGGAGACCCAGCTCAGTTTTACACCCTCATCTCACTAACATGAAGGTATATCTTCTTTTTAATAAATGATTTTTCCAACGAGCACACAAATTGGCATGAAATTCTCTCCTGTCAGGCATCCTGAAGCCTTTTCTAATAGCTTTTCTTGTGAATTTCTGTTGAGGTAGGAATGCTTTTGTTTTGGTTTTTTCCCCTCCTGCACATTCTGCCAGATTTCCGAGCAGGATAACATTAGCAATCAATTTGTTAAACTGTTAGCAGAACATATGTCGGAAGGTTTCAAACAGACCCAGACTGAAAGATGTGTTGTTTATTGTGTATCAGATATACATGTGATCCATATGGCTCCAAGTGCAGGATCCCTTTGTTTTCCACCCACTGCAGATTTCCACCCGTGCTCTCCACGTGGAGCAGGAGTCGGGGTGGGGAAAGCCGATCAGTCAGGGAGACCATAACAGTCGGGGAGACCACGGCCCCTGACAGCAGCCTGTCCCAGGAGCACTGGTGCTTCCAGGGGCACAGGGGGTGGCTCAGGTGGGAAGGGTGTCTGGCAGCCTGGGAGGGCTCCCTGTGTGCTGCTGGGACATTGTGCTGAGCATCAGGAACGCAGCAACATGGCCTGTTCAGAGCAGGCCTGGGTTTCTCTGACGTGGGCTGTGCCAGCTGCTGAACAGCCCATCCACTCTGGGAGAGGAGTGGGTAACGTGCCACAGGCCAGGGACAGCAGGTCCCCAGACCACTCTTGGGAGCATCCCTCTCACATTTCCCTCTGCTTAAATGGTTGTGAGAAGCCAGGCTGGTGCACGTGCCAGGGAACAATGCACAAGCCCAACACTGACAGCTTTCCAACCTCTGGAGCCATTTCCACCTCTGCTTTCTGCTGCAGAACATCCCTGATATGTGCGGCCACACACGGTGATGGCAGGGCTGGGCAGCTCCAGGCGGCTGCAGGGCAGAGGGCAGGAGCTGGGCAGTTCTGCATCAGCCAAGTGTTCCAATGAACTGCAGCAAATCAGGGGGCCCTGAGGCTCCTCTCCCAGTGGGGTGACGGGGTGGTTGTGCTCAGGGTGCTGAGGCTTGGCCGCCTGCCTGGCAGCCAGGTGGGACACTTCTATTTCCTGCACCATTTTCCTTCCATGGGCAGGCTGAAATCTGCTGCTGCTATTTTTAGAAGGATGGTATCTATCAATCCATGGAGCAGATTGCTGGCCACAAAGATAGATGAAACAACAGCTGGTGCTTCGGAGAGGGAGCAGGACAGTGGAAAAGCTGCTGCATGCTGAGCCCACATACTCAGCTGTCAGCGGCCAATTTGAATGGGGGAGCTCAGCGAGCCCAGAGGCCTCGGGGTGTTGGCTCTTCTGGGGACCCCCGGTCACACCAGCTGCCATGGGAGCAGGCTGGGGTGTCCTCTCCCTCCCTCCCTCCCTTCCTTCCTTCCTCCCTTCCTTCCTTCCTCCCTCCCTCCCTCCCTCTCTCCCTTCCTTCCTTCCTTCCTTCCTTCCTTCCTTCCTTCCTTCCTTCCTTCCTTCCTTCCGAATTCCTTCCGAATTCCTTCCGAATTCCTTCCGAATTCCTTCCTTCCGAATTCCTTCCTTCCTTCCGAATTCCTTCCGAATTCCTTCCGAATTCCTTCCTTCCTTCCTTCCGAATTCCTTCCTTCCGAATTCCTTCCCACTTCTTTTCCCTCAAAAATAATATTTTAAGCTTAAATAACAATGTATTTATGGAAATTAAATTTTGAATGGTGTATGTCATTGCAAAAATGTCATTTTTAGTCCTAAAAATTGAAGCCTGAAGGGAGAGGTCTAAAGGACCAAGCAGTGTTGCTGACAAAGCTTCAGAGGCACAGGCTGCTCATTGGGTCAGGATGTGCCCAAAAGGAAGTTCACCTTTAACAACTAGTCAGCTAGTAAATAAAAGAGAGTTTAGCCTTTGTCTTGATCATCAGGACCATGACAGTTTTGGTTCAGAGAGAATGATTTTCTGGAGAAATACTGGAGTTAAAAAAAAAAGAATGAAGGATCACATTGCTGACTGGTAGACAGGAGATGTGGTGGGGGAAGAAACCAGATGAATTGTGTTGTCTAAACAATTTGTTATGAATTATCCAGTCAACTGTAATGAAAACATATGGACAAAAATCACAAGAAACTCCTCCAATGTTTGAAAATGTGAGTGATGCTGATATTGACTGGGGGCCTGTTACACAGCTCTGTGTATTGGGGTTGCAAAAGAGGACACTGAAAAGAACTGGGGAAGCCCAATTTCCAAAAGAAAAGTGGAAGAGTTTCAGCATTCCAGCAAAAGCAAAGCACTGCTCTCATTATATGGGGAGGTTTAGAAATGTTTTGTTTTGTTCTGACTTTGAGAAAAAAATGGGAGCCATCACAATTTCCCTCCAAAAGGAGGAATCCGAGCCCTGCCAACAGGCAGCATCTCTTCAGTGGGCTTTGCCCTGACTGGTCAGGGATGGGTGGGGCCCTGCAGCCCCCCCGCTGCACCGAGGGCCCCAGTGCTGAGCCCCCTCCTCTCCCTGGTCCCTCCTCGGTGCTGAGACGCCTTTCTGCTGCCATGGAGGAGCGGGGACAGAGCAGCTATGCCAGCACTTCTCCCAGCCTGCTCTCCTGTCTCCCCATTAATACCACCACAAATGAAATGACAGCCATGCAGATGCGGACGGTGTGGGGAATGCTGCTGCCTGCATAATGGCCGTCACCGCCGCCTGCATCCCGTCACTCTCCTCCAGGTAATTAATTGCCCTGTAAAGTGCTGTGAGATACACTGTATGAAAAATGCTGTATAAAAGGGACTGATACAATAGAGCTGTTGGTACTTAAACTGGTAAAAGCCGAGATAGGATGACTGAGGCAAATACATTTTTAGTGAAATTACAAAGGTCCATCAATGGAAACTTGGGCAATTCATTGCCCTCACTGCTGCCATGCTGGGTTTAAGGTACACACATATACAGGACAGATCACAATCTCCATATGAAACAGTTATTTATAACTACTGACAGGAGGAATTATGTGAAATAAACATAATTTATAGATATTCCAGGAAAAGCCATCAAAATGAAAACTAATAAGGATTTCTTTCAGCTAAAAAGGTGTCAATTTGTTAGAAACCAATGGCCAATGTTAGTGCAGATGACAGAATTATCAATATATTTCCAAACAATGTACATGTTTTTTACACAGTCCACTTCTCTGGGCTGGGGATGCAGTGGAGAACCCAAGGGCTGGATTCATTCAGCCACTTTTTTCTTCTCTAAATTTGCAACTCCCATTTTTTACAGCACCCACTAAAAGCAACCCCAAAGTCATGACCGACATGAATCGCCAGACAGGGGCTGGAACAAAGGCGGCAAGAGGGGCGGCACCAGGAAGCTGAGAGCTGTCAGACCCTCCTCAGCAGCAGGAACGTGGGAGCTCAGGGTGACTCATTCCCTTTTCTCCTCAGTGGCTCCCCAGAATGCTGCAGGCATGCAGTGACATCCTCTGCATTGCTGCTCAGAACATGCCTGCAAAGGCTCCCTAGAGCATTTCACTCGCTGCTTTTGCAGTTTGAGGGCTCCCACCCGTGTTTCATATTATTTTGTGTTGACACAAAATTGGAGAGACCAATTGCAAATTCAGAAGACAAATGAGCAAAGAGAGATTCCTGATCAGCACCATATTTCTATCTGTAACCCAGGAATGGCCAAGCTATGGAGAAGCAGAGGCACCCGTGGCGGAGGGAAGTTCCTGCTGGCAGTAATGGGCTGGCCGCACTCCGGGGCTCTTCTGGACATGCTCCCTCTGCGACTCCCGAAGCTGGAAGTTCAGCAGTGCTCCCTGGTCATGGTGCCCCCTGGGAGCAGCAGGGGAGATCCCCATGCCCACAGCAGTTGGGCCACCTGGGCAGAGGGGCTCTGGCTTCTGGTGCTGGGACTGCTGCTGGTGCAACCCACACCAGGCTCCCTTTCTGCAGCCTGGCAATGCTGGCTGAGTGGGAAGCAGCCAAGCCCAGCTGGGACAGCCTGGTCCAACAAGATAGACCCCAAGAGACTCATATTTTAGCCCTGATTTAGGATCTGTTCTCACACTGTTCGGTCTTTGTCACTTGATGCTGCTGCTCAAGGTATCCCGTTGGATCCTCACATGAGCAGCTTGCTTGGCTTATCTGATGCTGCTCTCAGTCGGTTCAAATCTTATTTATCAAATAGACAGCATTTTGTTTCGATGGGTGATTTTTCATCTTCCATTAGTGAAGTTGTTTCCAAGGTTCCCCAGGGCTCTATATTGGGCCCGTTGTTATTTTGTGTTTATATGCTGCCACTGGGTTATATTATTCATCAGCATGGAGTAGCTTTCCATTTCTATGCAGATGATTCTCAAATTTATTTGTCTGCTAACCCTCGTGCTGTCTCAGCTGTCTCTGCACTATCAGCCTGTCTCTCTGACATCACAAGATAGATGTGGCAAAACTTTTTGCTGTTAAATTCAGACAGAAGAGGTGAGGCCTGCCTCGATGCCAGCATTTTATTTCCTGGATGACATTTCCAATACGATCACTTCCAAGATCTCATCACCGTGTTGCCCCTCGTGCGCTCCTGCTTTACCTCTCTGCTCCCTCCGTGATTTGTTACCCTGGCTCAGCACTCACCTCTGTCTGCAGCAGGATTTGTGGCTGCTCTTGGCATTGCTGTTGTGATGCAGATCAAGGCAGTGGGCTGGGGACCAACCTCCCCACCTCTCACTTGCTGGCAGCCCCACAAAGACCTTTGTTTGTTCATGAGTGCTGGCAGAAGGGACATGCCATCCCATGGAGCCATGTGGGCACTCGGCACACTGATGTCAGCAAAGTGGAGTGGTTTACAAATGTTTCTCAGAATGTTTCTAAGTTTTTTGCTTATGATTCTGTGGGATTTAAAAAACATACCTGCAGATACAAGCCCCCCATAGCACCATGCATGTTCTTCCTGCTTGGAGTGTTTCTTTGGTAAAAGACAACGGATGCTCCTGAAGTGCTGCTGAGGAGTGGGGCCAGACCCCTCCGTGGTGACCCAGCGTCTCCTCTGGGGCCCTGTCTGGGTTTTTTCCTCTCCGTGGCAGCGTGGTGGTACTGCATGGCAGAGCTCTGCCAGCATCCAGGGCCCCTGAGCTCATCCTTCTCCGAGTGATCCTCCCAAGCAGCCCAGGCTGCCCTCCCCAGTGTGCTGCCCGCAACTTTAAAATCCTTCAAAAATAGTCAATTTGTTCCTATAAGGATGAACCAACTAGTACTCAAAGGGACATCAAATAAATCTACTTCATACATTATTTGTTAACTTCATCAAATAAAGTACAATTTTATGGCTTAAATGTCAATCTCCACAGCTCATTGAGTTCTTTAAAACAGCAGAGACTTGTCTGTTTACAGAAGCAAAAATTAGGCAGGCGGCTTTCAGCTGGTGCAGGGATCCTGTTGGCTCATGTACAAGGAAGAATCATAAAATACATTTGATGTGGAGAACGTGCAATTTGACAAAGACAATTTGATTTGTCCATGACTTCTAAAATATTCATCCCACTTTGATGGACTATAGTTTTATAAATATGGATTACCATTAACTGGCACAGGAGGTCACTGCCTACAGAGTGTTCCATGAAGTTTGTTGGGAATGAAGGCCTCCAATAAAAAAAATCATTATCTCTGCCTAAAAACGCTAATCAGTAACATTTGGTTCATTTGCAGCTCAGAGGTCAGTAACTCACTTTAACTGCTTCTGTGTTTGAAATGTTTGGGAGGAAAAAGAGTTCCCAGTTTTACTGCTCAGATGTAGAAAGGGCTGCTGGAGCTGGGGCAGTGCTGCCAAAGGGGAACTGCCGAGGCAGGTCAAGAGGACATGCTGCAAAATTTAACTGCTGCTTCTGCCAGACAACTAAATTGCTTTTTTTTTCTTTAGACAAGGAAAAAATAAGAAGTTCATAATAAAAGAAATAAAAAATAAAGTTGAAATCCAGGGAAAACAATTATAAGATTTGATAAGGCTTTTGCTGGCTTCAGTTCCAAACCGAAGTCTGAGAGTACAAGGAGCACATTATGTGCTACTTCAGACCAATAACAAGCTTGTTCTTGGAGCAGAGTACTTTGTCTGTAGTATGTCCACATAGCCAAGCACCCATAGCAGAGGTGGTGAGTCTGCTGTGCAGCCCGGGACCTGAGCCAGCAAAAAGCTTTGAGTTTCTAACAGTAATTCAACAGTAATTCAACTTGTGAAGTAGATTCAGCTTCCAGCCCAAAAGTTTATTCAAGTTAAGAAAACACATCCTCAGATTAAAAAGAGTATTGCACCACTGTCAATTTTCAGACGTTGCCATCAGGAAAAAAAAATTACATTTCAGGCTGACGAGCGACTAATCAAGGCAAGTGAAACGGTGCTGCAATAAATTACTCCGCAGCGAAATAAACCACACAAACAGACCGATGATAATAAATGTAAATTATTTCTCTGAAGAAATTTTCTTGGTATATGAGTAATACGAACCATCAGGAAGGAGTCTTCCTTAACATTAATTACAGAAAATGACAAGTGAGCTGATGACTGCGAAGGCTCATTATCTGAGAACATATTCACAACTTTGCAATTTGCGCGAGATGTACTCGGGCTAAATTAATCTCCCTTCTTTGCATGAGCCTCTTCTAATTTTCATGTTATTAACAGGTTTGCAGTATCACTCAGTGCTTGTCACTCTAATCAGGTTTCGGCATGTTCGCAAAAGCGAAGTGTCATTTATAAGGATAAGCCCTCATAATGGCGCTCTCTTTCATGTGGAGAATTCTACAAGGTTGCTTTTAATAAGGTCCTTTAATCATCTCCCTTTGCTCAACTTTTGGCCCCTCTGTTTTTTCATGAAGAGTCATTAAAAGACTTTGAAGTTCATCAAGGATGAAAAATTCATGACATTGTGGCAGGAAAAAGGCCAAGGGATGGAGGGACATGCTGGGCAGGGGATGGTACAGGTGGGGATGGGGATGGGCGTTCCCAGGCTCTGCTGGCTATCCCTCCGGTGGAGCTGGTGCTGAGCCTGCCCAGTCTCTCTCGGGTTCTGTCCTCTTCCAAAACTGCTGAGTTCAGAGCTGGAAGGGGGTGAGGGGTGGCCTTCACCGGCAGTCGCAGCTGCTCCTCCCTGCAGTTGCCAGCAGCTCAGGCAGCAGCATCCTCCCTCCATTCCTCGGCCAAGGCACGGCACAGGATCCCTGCCAGCGGTGCCACCGAGGTGGCTGATGGCTGTTGGTGACCGTCCCCTTCCGCCTGCCTCAGCCCTTGGTATCAGCTCGGCACTCGTGGCACTGTGGCTGTGACGCTTCGGCTCCACCGTGGTGGCACCCCGGGATGCCACTACAGGGACAGGGCAGGAGGGCTGGTCCCAGAGCAGATCGATTTCCCTGCCAGCAGCACCACTGGCAGCAGCCGAGGAGACACGTGGAGTTTTAGAGAAGAGTGTTAATCAGAGGTGACATTTCTCGAGGTCTGCGGTGTGGCTGGGCTGTTTGAGGTTAACCTTATTCTTCTTCTGTGATTTGATAACACTGGACTGGTGTTTATGCTGGAGCTTTTGAACACAATGGAAGGAGGGGGAGAACTTTATTAAATTTTTGAAATTCATTTAAGCGGGGCCAGCATAATGAATTGCCAGATCTGGTGTGCACATTGTCCCCGGAAGCAACAATAATTTAGGTGGACATAAACCAATATGTAGATTAAAAATGTTTAAGCCAAGTGTCGTAAAATATATAAAAACATAAGGCAGAATTAACATATCAAAGTTTAGCATTATAAGTAATGACGGGTCAGATATAAGGTTATGTCTGTAAAATTGCATTTCAATATAATAAATCCATTCAAACTCTGTCCAGAGACACAAATTGAATCTATAGACAAAGCAAGTGCAATCCATTGAATGCTATGAAGTATTCAAGTGAAAACAATGCATTTAGGAAAGGAAATTGAGTGTATTTTAAATATACAGGTGCTTGGAACTTCCATATCGCTTTATGCTCCTGCAGATTTGTATACACTGCATACACAGCCTACTTTTGACAAAGTCCTCAAAATGATGAATTTCTGATGGAAGACTTGATATTGCAGCAGATCTGTTATGCACCGCTTATCCTGTAACACAAACCATTAATAACAATCACGCTCCCGCCGCACTGAGCTCTCTTGTTAAGGTTTCAAAGCTTCTGCAACTCTGCATGCCCCGGAAGGATGTGGCTGCGGCCGGGCGAGGGCTGGCCCAGCCCAGGACACCCCCGCTCTGTCCCTGGCAGCTGCTTGGCTCTGCAGGCAGCCAGGGGCTCCCAGCCCTGCACCCCAGGGACTCCATCCTCCGCCTCTGCCCCAGTCCTGCTGAGTGGCATTTTCCCCCCACACCTTTCTGCAGCCAAACTTTCCCACGTGCCGGAGGCTCGGTGCCCCCATCCTGCCACCCGCGGTGCCAGGGCTGGGGTGAAAGTGCTGATGAGGGCAGCAATCGCTGGTGCTTTATCAATATTTGATAGGGCACAGCCCTTCCTGGGCAGCACTGACCTGCACTGGCACTAATGCCGTGCCGCGAGAGGTGAGCGTGGGCAGCAGGACAGAGATGGAACGTTCCTGCCCCAGCTCCTGCTCGCTCTGCGCCTGTGGGCAG
This sequence comes from Corvus hawaiiensis, assembly GCF_020740725.1. Classification (NCBI taxonomy): domain Eukaryota; kingdom Metazoa; phylum Chordata; class Aves; order Passeriformes; family Corvidae; genus Corvus; species Corvus hawaiiensis. The sequence goes on along the minus strand of NC_063233.1, from coordinate 555,988 downwards.
GGGAAAGGCTGCCCACAGCCTCCACACCAGCCCTGCCTGGACACCTGCCCATGACTGGGGTAAACACAGGCGACGGGTTTGCCTGAATCCTGGTCCCTGTGGAAGTGTGGTGAGGGAGAGGCCTGCTGGTCTCTCTTCACGCTTGCGGGGATGCTGCCAGAGCCAAGAGGGGACCTATGGCTTTGTGTCCCAGGATGCCCGTGCTTGCAGGTGGCAGACAGGGAGCCCTCCACGTGGCTCAGGGGCTGGAGCAGCAGTGACTGGTACCCCCTGCCCGGGCATGGGCAGGCTCTGGCAGCAGGCCTTGGGAGCAGAGATAAAAGGTGCTTTTGGGACCTGGTGTGATGGGGAACACAGGCTTTAATAGACATGTTCATCTTTCAGCAGTGTGTTTTGCATGTAATAATGTCAGCACACTTCTCACTCTGGCAGAAATTCCACAGATAATTGGAAAGAAGTAAAAATGAAAACATTAGAATTTGCCATGTCATATGTTAACTTTTTATTATTGTATGATGCCAATGGTCCACTGACAGATGCTGTGTTATTAACATTTGATTAAAAATCACTTCAGGTCTAAAGCAGCCTGTTCAGAAGAGAACATCTTGACAAGCCTGGTGGTTTGTGATTGACAATTAATAACATTCTGTGTGTCACAACACAGATAGTGTGACTTATTGGTGCTGGTGTAATGCAACACTTTTCATCTGAGCTCTTCAAATTGGTACATAGAAATAGGAGAGAAAGAGTCTAATTCAGCTGACTTTGATTACAAACACACCAGCCAGAGCAGAGCTCTCCATCCCAGAGCAAACCAACAGTGCTTGACAAGACAGACCCTCATCCCAGACCTCCACTGCGTGGGAAAGGACTTCACATCCCATTTCACCACCAAACTTCTGTGCAGGAGCTCAGTGTTCAGTATTCAGCTACATGGTTACAACAGTTACTTGCAGAAGAAAACTACAAATCTGCTTATTTCACCAAAAATTAGAAGGAAAACGTTCATTTACTTAGATATTAAAATAATTTGTTACTGGAAAGATGAATGGTCAGTCCTTCAAACTTTGGTCAGGAACTCTTAATTGCACATTACTGCCAGTGAGGTCTGAAGTCCATGTGTTAATAGGAAAATTCATTAAAAACATGCAAATTATGTTCTTTGGATGAGAGTTGGAGTGTACCATTTCAATTGTCTTTGCTCTAGCAAAGGGGAAGTTCTGGCAAACTTTCCTCATGCTCTTCCTGCTTTGAAATAAAGGCTTCAGGAGCCCTGGGCACATTTCTACCCAGAAAAAATGCTAAAAATGCTGCTGTGGATTCACACACTGCACCATGGCCACCAGAAATCTGGGCAGCCCTACATGTGAGCAGGCTGAACCTCTGCAAATCCAGCCAACCCCAGCCAAATGGGTCCTTGCCATCTTCAATTTAGGATTTATTGGAAACCCTTTTCCTGGCTCTCCTGGTCGCGAAGTGCCGCGATGTCTGCCCGCTCCTGCCGACCCTCCCGCCGCAGGCTCCGCTCCTGCCCGGTCCCGCACGTGGCTGCCACCCGCATCGTGTCCCCTCGGCCACCGCTCGCCCCGCTCGAGGACCCCGCTGCCAGCGCCGCCTCTCCAGGCCGGGGCTGGCGCTGCCGCACCCGTGCGCAAACAGTTCCACGCTGCAGCAGTGCAAACACTTCCCAGCCCTAATGCAGTAAGCAGGGGAAATAATTACAGATTTCCAAGGTTCAACAGGGAATACTTCTGAGAAATGCGTCCTCCACTGGGAGTTTCATAACCATTTAATCTAATTTTTCTTGATGTTTTGATCTTCCTTTTAAACAAGGCATTTGTCATTAGCTTTCAAGGAGACAAGTTGCTAATACATTACACTCTTAAAAGGCCCACAGTTAGTGTCAATGTCTTCTGATGGCTGTTCACTAACAGTACATGAAAGAATTGCCAGTGTCAGTTCCTTTCCACTTGGCTTCAACAGTGATGGCAGGACGGTCCTGTCCCAGCAGTGCTGGCAAGCACTAGGCTGGGGGGCACAGGGTCTGAACTCAGCCTTCTCCCCTCCACCTTCCTGTCCAGGGCACTTATTGTGGTGTTTTTGGTGATTTTGCCACTTTTTTACGCTCAGATGATTCTGAGTTTCTCCTGATATTTCTAGGTGGACATAAAGCAAAGATGCGCTAGGAAAAGGAAACACATGAACCTCACCACAGCCATTCCTGTCCCCAGCATGTTCTCTTGCTGCCAGTACAGGAGCACTTGGAAAACCCATGGCACATGCTGTGCCCTCCCACCAGAGAGCTGGAGAAAGCCCAGACTGCCTGGACCCGCCTGGAGTCTCTGCTCCTTCTGCTCTTCCAAGAGTGTGAACAAAGCAGGTGGAAAAAACTTTTTTTAACTTCTTGGATGACATAACTTGTATATTAAATAATAATGAACCAATAAATTACAAGAATCTAAACAACCAGAAGAATATGTATGTGGAGTTTGGAGTATTTATAAACGAATAAATCATTCATGATGTATAAACACTGTATAGCTAAATGCATCATTTACTGAATTTCATCACCTTTCACAACATCCCCACCTCTAACTGGCTGGTTTTGGAGCAGCTGTGAATCTCTGCAGAGAGTTTGGTGATCAGTGGATTACAGAGGTTGGCAGGACTCAGACATGGAAGCATCACTAGCAGGAGGAGCGCATCCAAACAGGGCATTTTGGGTTTTAACGTCTCTGTAAAACCCCGTGGGGCAGCACGTCCTGGTTTTCCAGGCAGTTGCTGAGAGGGTCAGGTCCAGGGAGCTGTAACTGGTGCCTGCAGAGCTGCAGGAGCAGTGCTCTGGGAACTCAGACAGCTCCCAACCTCCTTGCTCGTTCCTCTTCTCGCAGCTCAGGCTCCCTGTTAACACCCCAACACATTTCTGCGGAATCTGGGGAATGGGAAGCATCTCTGAACACCAGATTCTTATGGAAGTCATCAAGATGAGTTTAAAAGTCTGATTTTAGGCTTCTCTGCCAAAGTCCCTGAGCTGTGCTGCCCCCAAAGAGGCTGGGCAGAGGCTGCTGGCAGGCAGGTGCCCCCGCGGCGAGGCTGCCCTTCATCGTGTGCCACGCACTCCTGACACCGTGTCACTGCTCCTTGCCTGGATGACTTCTCTTCTAAACAAGGTAATGGTGAATAATGCATAGCAGGTACAAGTTTTTTGACAAAGAGTCATTCCATGGAAATGTTTTTTACTTGGGAGGCGCTGCAAACTCTTCCAGCAGCTGCTGGAATTCCTAATGGTGGGGCTGGCGGTAGCAGAAAAAGCTACTTCGTTAACACACCTGGCTTCTCTTTCCATACCTCGTGTTGACTTCTCAGTGCAGAAGTGTGAGAGATTCCTGCCATCCCCTCCGGCTCCGCACACGGACAGTCCGTGCCGCTCCGGCTGCGCTCGGATGCGCCGTCCGGGAGCAGCGGGAGGGTTTGTTCTGCAGGGGAGCTGCATCGCTGCTGCTCTGCGCACAGCCACTCCTTGGACACAGACGGAAGCCTCCTCACCCTGGGGTCCCGTCTCCCGACGGCCCCGGTCCCGCCAGGCTCCCAGGTCGGGGCCCCGGGACGCCGAGCTGCGTTCGCCCAGCCCGGTGGCATTAATCCCGGAGGAGCCCGGTGGCCGGAGCGATGTGCTGGGCGCCTGCACCTGTCACACGGTAATTAATGGGTGGGGGATTGCTTTTGACAGGAATTCAATGGCCTGGAACAGACTTTGTGCCAGTCTTTTGTGCCTCAGGCAAAGTGCTTACTAAGTAATTTTATGGATACCAAGCTCAAACATTTCTCAATTAGCACTTTGTTTGCATTAGTTGGTGAGAAGGAGGGCTTTACTGCGGCCCTGCCCTCATGGCTGACAAGCTGCAGCCCCAGAAAAGTTGTCTTTCCCCAAAAACGGTGCTCCGGGGTATTAACCTGAGCAGCAGAAATTGCTGCAGATACTGCAGGGTGGCAAACAGCCCCGAAGCAGGGAGGAGCCCGAGGATGCCGTGGAGCCGTGCGCTCCTAAACCACCCGCAGAGGCCCCAGGGCAGCCGAGGGGGCAACAGGCAGCTTCCCACTTTGGGTCTGCAGATGTTTTCCATGAGCCCAGGTGGAATTACGCCCCATCCTGCCAGCAGCCAGACACGGTGCCCACCCCACTGCGGAGGTGGCATCGTATGGAGACAGTCCCCAGCCCCCAGGAGCAGAACTGTCCACCCTGCTGACCCTGCTGCAGGCCACCCCCACAGCGGGTGCTGCTGACCCCTGGGAATGACTGGCAAGCGCAGGGTGTGTTCAGCTGAGAGATATCTTACTGTAAACAGAATACTGTTTTATATGAAACCATTAAAAAGGTCCCTGAGGGCAGCCCTAAGTATATATTTTATTTTACTCTGAATCCCTGTTTTGACTTGACTTTACAACAAAAACGTGTTTTCCGTATTTAAGCAGATGCAGTAAAGGAAAGGTCGTGACTGGTGCTGACATGGAAATCTCATTTGGCTCATGGGTCCCCTTAGGGCCTTTATGCTCTGTGGTACTTCAAACATATTTCAAAGTACAACACTAAATGTCACTCTTTAATAGACAGAGGCATTCCAAGTGTTTCTTGAATTTCCTTGGAAAGTGCTTCCCCGAAGCCAAAGGCTCAGAACCAGTTTGGTTCACGCCCAGCACAGCAGGGACAGCTCCATCGCAGCCGAGGAGTGGCACCGATGGTGGCACTGGGAGGGCCTGGGGGGGATGGATCCTGGCAGCTGCTCATTGCAATAGCCAAGAATCAGGAAGAACTGCAGAAAAGAAAAAAAGAAAATAACCCAAATCCCCTTTTTAATATACACATATACCTTTTTGAATTAATTTCCATTTTTCCCTTTCCTCATCCAATTCTTCACACTCACTCAGCAGCTCTTTTTGGATCTGAAAGTTATTTTGACTTTTTTTTAAGTGTTTCACATCTTATGCAATCTTCACAAGTCACTACAGCCCAATCTCCACTTCTGAAGATTCTTGAAAGCAGTTGGATCTTTTCCTGCTGCCAGGATCAGGCTGTAGCGAGGATGAGTAGCCAGCCAGATGGCCTGAAAATTTATTTAGCTAATTCCTTCAACAAATAAGGAATTTACCGATGAGTCAGAGGGATTGACATTGGTCAGGAAGACCTGAACTTACTGAATAATTTCTGCTTTAAAATGTAGCTAAAGCACTGAAAAAGTTTAATTTCCTTTTTAACGGTTAAATTGGACTTAGTTTGGAAATGGACATTTTCATTTGCAGTTTATTCTACGCAAGGGAGAGACAAACACTCTACAGATCCTCAGAGACCCAATGGCTCCTGCTTAGCCAGGCTGATCCCAAAGCAAGGGTCTGTTTCCCATTTTTCCTTATTTCCAGTTTGGGCAAGGAAAACCAGGAGAAACCCGGTGGCTCCAGCTTTGGCTCAAGTCAAGAGCCATCAGCTCCAGCACCTCTGCCAACAGTCTGAAGGGGGAAATCAGCAGCTTCTTGCTGGGGCTCTCCGCAGGGCCAGGATTTACAGTCAGTTTATGCCATGTGTACTGTATGCAAGCTTATTTTTCTCTTAGCTGCTATAAAAATTAAAGATTCAGCTATATACTGCACAAGGTACTTCCAATTTTACGTAGTAGCATTTCTCTCCTATGATCAGGGCATAAATACAGCTTTTTCATCGCGTCTATAAATTACTCCATATCAACAGGGCAGCTGCAGGTCACCTCAGCGAGGTCAGATAAACCTGTGGAACTTCTGGCTGGGATGCTAACATTGAATTTCTCACACACTTTGGGACAACTTTGTGTCTGTTCTCACTATCAAATGCAGCTGTTGGAAAGGGCTCTTCTAACAGCAATTTCTTACTGCTGAATATTTACCAAAGGCTGCTCAGGGCAGTGGTGGAGTCACTGTCCCAGGAGTGATTTAAAAAACATGCAGATGTGGCACTTGGGGACATGGGTCAGTGGTGGCCTTGGCAGCGCTGGGTTAGTGGTTGGACTTGATCCTCTCAGAGGGCTTTTCCAACCTAAACAATTCTGTGATTCTACGCTTATCCTGTCTGTTCTCACAAATCTCATTTACTGTCATCATTGTGAAAAATAAAATTTTGTAGTGTAAATGGAAGCAAATATTTGATGTCACATGGAGCTTTCTTTGCATTAATTAGCAATTTACTGAATAAATATCGCTGTGCAAACCAACAATCAGTATCTTATAATTAAAAGCTTGTTCATGTTTATCTGCAATCTTTCCCCAAAGATAAAACCCTGTGAAAACCACAGGCTACAGATGTTTCCAAAATGAGAGAAGTGTCAGTGTAAAGAAACTCACTCAAATCAAAGTGCTGTCATCTGTGTGGAGCACCAGAGCCGGCCGGCTGAGCTGACGCTCGTGGTTTGCAGGCTGCTGTCTGCCCCGGGATGCAGCCGGGCACTGCTGCGGGCACGGTGGGGCCTCCGCGGGTTCATCCCTCCCCTGCCCCGAGCAGGGCCAGCCTGCCGGGGAGGACTCGGCTCTGGGCTTGGTCCCTGTTGAAAGGGAAGGTTGCTCCAGCTTAGTGCTTGTGCAGTTAGAGACATACCTGCCCCGAAACCATTCCACGTCATTTCCAACACAGGAGCTCCGTCCCTGCACTGTTATCCACAGCACGCTGTTCCCCCACCACTTTCCTTCTTGGGTACTCACGTTCTACCAGTCAGTGTTCTGCAGAGTCAAATCACTAAATCCTCACATTCTGCAGAAGTCATACATCAATAAAAATAAACACTTGAGTCCAGACCCGTTTGTGTCTGACCCAGTGCCTGTTGCCAACATCCACAAAGATCTTTAGCCTCTAGATTTCCCATGGTCAAACAAAATAAGGTCTGAGTGGCATTAAATATCACTTTTGCATTACACACATTTTTCTCTCACATGGAGTGTCATAAGTGGATAAAGAACCTGATATTGTGGGTACCTAAAGCCCAACACAGCTTCTGCTGAGGGACCTTCAGGGATAAGGGGCCAGCGCGCTGTTAAAGATTAAAACCCAGCCGTCTGCTTTTATGCTTGAGAGTCCTTCGCGACTCCCCGGTGACATCACATTCATCTCACTGTATTTGAGAAATGCATTTAAATGTCAAAACTAAAGTACCCAAACAAGGGCTCCTTAGCACACTAACTGTTAACACATTGCTGAGCCAAATGCCTTCCCCAAGACATATGGGGCCGGCTCTATCCATAAAATATACCACAAGAAACACACAAAGTCCCAGAGGAAATAAATACTCTCCGCTTTAGTCTGACCTGGTTTTTCCTCCCAAAACACACTTGAAGACATGTTTCACTGCAGGAGAGGACATCAATTTCAAATACTTTCCTACAGCACTGCACCTCCTCATGGCTGAGGAGATGCTCCAGGCCACGGCCGTGGGGCTGCGTCCAGAGGGAGGGTCCATGGGGATGGGGCTCCTGCCAAGGCCTCTCACTGGGTATGCTTCACCTCAATTGAAATAAAACTGTTCAGACCAATGAGCTCAGTAATTTACTTCAGACAGACCTAATCAGTGCAAGGTAAAAGAGAGGCAACTTTGCAAAATGTAAATGAACCCGACGCCAGAGACACAAGTAATGGGAATTCAATGGCAGCTGGTGCCAGAGTAGCAGAACCATGAGCTGTCCCTGATTCCAGCTGCTTGGAATACAGAAAAGATGGAAGAGGAATAAGCTCCTTCCTCTTGCCCTGCAAAACTGTGCAGGGGCAGCAGGATGCTCAGCCTGGGAGTGAGAAGCAGCTCTGCCCTGCCCTGGGGGGCTCAGTGATGCTCCAAACACCCCAGAACACCGGGGTAACCAACCTGCTGGGATTTCCCTCCTCCCTGTACAAGTCCCAGTGCCTTTGAAAGTGCAGAAGGAAACTGGCCAAGGCCATCCGAGCCCCAGGCAGGAAAGAGAAACTGCCCACAGCCAGTGGCTATGAGAGAGCCAGGATCAGTGGGAAGGGCAGAGGCAGGAGGACCCCATGGGCCCAGACGATCAAGCTCGGCCCCATGTGCTGTGAGCCCCATTTTCCTGCTGGAGCAGAGCCAGCTCCTGGCCAGCCCCAGGGTTGGGGGGCTGCAGGGAGCAGCCGTGGGAAGGAACAAAATGCCCGTCTGCTCAGGGAAGCCCAGTTTTCCTTGGGCAATGTGGGAATGAAGCCAGGGCACGCAGTGCTCATATCACAGTGCTGGCACCACTGAGGGAGCAGCAGCTTTTTCAGAGAAGAGCAGTTAGGTCTTCATAATGGACTGCAACTTTCTAGAATAATTTAATTTTTTCCTACTGTTACGATGCCAGAATTTCAATCAGACAAAACTGTATAATGGATTTCTTTTGCTGGGCATGTTACATAAATTGCATATTCAAGTACTATAAAATATTTGTAACAGACAGGTACTTTTCTAAATTGGGTCTGACAGTAAGCGATGGTGACTGGAATATTTATGTGATGGCACCCTTGCAACGAGGCAAAATGCAGGGTGTGGGACTGGGAACACGGCAGCAGGGATCCCACACAGGGTTTCCAGCTTTTCTGCTCTGCTGCACCGAGCTCCCCAGCCAGCGGAGTCTGTGCTCGGTGCCATCGGGGAGCAGTGGCAGATCCATCATGCAGAGCACCCTACAGCAGAGATTTGGACAGATTCTCCCTTCCTCCCTCGTCCCAAGTTCTTTGCTGCTCAGGAAGCACAGAAGGCTGGACCCTGCGAGGGAGAGGGACCAGGCTGCCCTGCCCAAGGGTGCAAGAGGGGGTCTGGAAGGATGCTCCTTGTCCAGGGCAGCTGCCCCCAGCTCTTGCCCAAGTGTTGCTCTGTTGCCAGAGCCTCCCCAAGACTGACCACTCATTTTGGTAACTGAGCACTCATTTTGGCAACATTTCCTTGACAATCGCAGTTGGCAGGACCATACTTTGCTATTTACAATTAAAATATTGTATTGATACAAATAGGCTTTGGCAGGCACTTCAAGAGGTTTTTAATTGAATGATTATTGTATTAAATAACTGTTTTTAATGGAGCATGAACTTGCTTAAATGATGACTGTAGAGCTACTGAAGGTCCAGCAAATTTCCCAGGTATTTCCAGCTTTTCACAAATAAATATGTCTGGCCAGCAAAATAATTTCCTGGCTGATCATGGAGGGTGGCAAGGTAGAAACTGCCAGTCCTGGGCTAAGCTCTGGAGCTGTGGCTGGCAGTTTCTCAGGCTGTGCCAGGCAGCCCACCACAGCAATGCCCACAGTACACGTGCTGCTCTTGGCTGGGCAGGAGGATGAAGGGGAAGGAAGGCTGGGCTTCGTTCACCCTGATCACAGGTCAGCTGCAGCACCAGCACCTCGAACCATGCACCCTGAACACACCCCGACCCCCTGCCTTGTGGGGGTTTGGCTCCTGCCAGGGCATTTCTAGTAATTCCAGGCTCTCGTTAGAAACCTCTGTGGCACAGACACTTCGTCTGCCTCCCCTCAACAATAGCTCACGTCAGTTTGCATTACTCACGAATAGCAGAAGCAAACATGAAGATGAGCCCTCTGAAAAAGGCTTGCACAGCTCTTCAGCACGGGCAGGATTAATCACAAATAATAATTACCATACCAAGAGATAATACTGCAGCCTCGCCTCTCAGCTCCTGGGCAAGTGGGACCAACCCAGACGGGGGGAAGCAGCAGTCATGGTGCATCCTAGCATGAACCCCCCCTCCCCCCGCCCCATTTATTAAATCATCACTCACAATAGTTCTGGATTTCATGATTTATCAGATCAGAAAAACAGCACCAAGCCAGCAAACTCCAGCCTTGAGCAGTGCTCAGCACCCCTTTAACCTTCTGCTCCTACTCACAGCACCATCTTTGCTGCCTCAAGGCAAAATGCTCCATGACCCTGGGGTCACCACGGAGATGGCCACCACCAGCCTTCTTTTTCGTGCCAGGGAGGCTTCCACCTGATGCAGCCACATGACAGCAATGGGCACTATTAGTTTATTGCCTCCATTAAGGCTCCGATAACTTAACGACAGATCAATAAAGCATTATTACCCTCCAGCCTTGAAAACTCAGTCACCCCAAACCCACCCAGCTCTGACAAGCTCACAGTTTCTCATCATGAGGAGCCAAGACAGCTTGTTTACAGAGTCTGGCTGCCCAAACACTCCTTCTGCAGGAAGGGGCTCCCCCCCACTTCTCCCAAAAAGAGATCAGGTATCCCAGAGGGCAGGGGCTGGTGGCAGGTAAAGGTGTTCCCGACATGCCCTCCATGGGGGATGAGTGCCAAGGACGCACTGGGGGCTTCCCTCTGCAAAACCCCGTGCCCACAGGACGCCCCTTCCATCGGGGCACCAGGGCTCCCCCACCACTGACGCGCAGCTGGGTCCTGACCGGGTCATGGCAGTGTCCCCCCAGATCACACACCCCACTTCGGCCACAGGAGCCCAACAGCCTCCCCGATCACTGTAACGTAAAAATCAATATTGCTACTTCAGCTCTGAAACACCTGTATGGCTCTCACTGTAAGAGAGGATTTGCAATTTGAAGTGCTAATGATTTACTTTGTTAAAAAATTAATTCAGCAATTTTCTATGAATTATATGCAGCTCAATAATAAAAAATATTTCTACATTTGGAAGCTTTCCATTACTGGTCCTGCTCCTCTGCACAATGAAATCACTTTTCAGAGACAGAACTATCTGAAAGTATTTTCTGAGAAGTGATATTGAATTGATACATTAGAGGAGAAAGTTGGGCTCCTTTTGTAAGAATCATACATTTCACAATAGTCTGAACAAAGGAAGTTGTCTCTGAATGCCGTAATTTAGTCCTGAAAAAGTGACAAACAAATAATTCCAACTAAACTAGAGAAAGAAAAGTGGTGACTTTTAATTATATAATCTTTTTTGATGAATTTGTTTCTGACAGTTTTATAGGCTGACAAGAGAAAGTGTTTTATATGCAAAAAACATTATTCACTCTCAGCTGTTAAAGCATAAAAATTGTCAAATGATTTTAATACAGTTTTAAGTTTAATGTTTATTGTCAGAAAAAAAGTCCACAGCAATTACTGAGTCACATGGCCCTTAATTCTTTGTTTCTGACAGCAAAAACAATAAAATATGGTTTTGCCCAAAACTTTTACTGTACAGATTTATGAGGTTTAAAAGACAGCTGCTTTTCTTAGTTCTTTGCATTTAAGGAACTAAACTTCCAGGCATTTTCCAGTGTGAATGATCCTCCTAAACCTGAGCAGGTTCTTACAGAGGGGGTTACACCTGCCTGTGCCCACACCTGTACGGTCAAACACCTGCCCCTCCATCCATGCTGGCATTTGGGAAGTCCCTTGGAGAAAGCAAAGCTGCTGCAAGGAATCCCACTTATTTTCCCCAAACCTCTGTCCTTAATAGAATAAGGAAATTTAACTCTGTCCCCAGTCCATTGAAAATTAAAATATTTTTCAAGGAGATGGAGGACAACATTAAAATCTAGCACCTCTCCTTTGCCAGGGGTGAGATGCTCTGGCATTGAACGGGCTTTGAGGTGCTCTCTGCAGCTCGCTGCCTCCAGACCCGGAATGCAGAGGAGAGGCAGAAATAGGCACAGTAATCTGTGGGACTTTAGCAGCAGCTCCATTTTTCTTCATTGTGAGCATTGTCAGTCACATCGATGTGTCACACCCCTGGGGTGCAGCCAGAGGTGCTGGAGAGAGCAGACCCTGTGGCCAAGGTGCCACCAGGTGCTTTCCCACACCCCGCTGTCCCTGAGGCTCTGGCATCCTGCCTGCAGGAGAGCTGGTGCCCAAAAGGGCACGTCACGGCCTGAGAGGGCTGGGAAATGCTACATAACTGATGATTTTTAATATCAGAATAATGAAACCAAGCTGAGCAATATTAATCTTTTTAAAAATGTAAAGAACCAGGGCTCTGTTTCCATGGCAAACCACATCCTGCACATTACCTATCACCTGGGGATTACGGTGGCATGGTAAATAGAGGGGTAAATACAGGCGAGAGGCGCTGCTCTGCTCTCGGCAGATACAAGCCGTGCTGCCAGTATAAAAGCATAATGGCATTTGCTAGATCAGCCTCCTCAAAGCAGCCACGTTTCCATGCTTTTTCCTGCATTTTCCACGCAGGTTTCCCCTGCCCATTGGCTCTGCCTCCAGCCCCAAGGCACCCCAAATCCCCAGGTCAGCTCCAGACCCAGCGTCCCTCAGCAGCAAGCACGCTGGTCCACCACAGGGACTGGTTTGTGTCAGCAGCACAGGCTGTTTATACCAGTTTTTCATGTCCTCATACTCTCCCTATCCAAGCAGAAAGCAAAAATCCTACCCAAACCCCTCCCAACTTCCAGGAGTTTGCAAACCCCTGCTATAAATAGACCTCTAATAGGAGGCTGTAATAGGATACAATTTATTTCCAGATCTGATGGGCTGACCTTCATCATCACTCGAGGCTCTACTTGTCATGAATTATGGGCAATTCACTCACTAGTGGAAATAAATTGTATTACCAGTGCTCAGTATCATGTCCTCCGCACACAGCACAGGGGGGTGCAGCTCCTCCCCGGCTGCTGGGACCAGCCTCCCCCAGAGCCCCTCTTCGGGGAGCCCCTGGCTCATGGGGCTGAGCAGGAGCTGCCACAGCTGGGGGTCATTTTGGGAGCTGCTGTGCGAGGGTCCCGAGCAGGGGCTGCTGTCCATGTCACCAGGCAGGAACAAGCCCGAGCATCACTGCCCTGCACAGTCACCATCCACCCCATGTGCTGTTCCTGACTTTATCCATCTCCAGCATGGATCCGTTGTTCAGAGGGTAATGTAGGGCATGGTGGGGACTGGTGGAGCAAGCTGGGCCCTTCTCCTGCTGGCTCTGGTCCTCATGCTGATCAGAGGAGTATGACTGCCACCAGAGCAGCAGCAGCTGCAGGTTCCTACCCTGCTCACCCCACCTCTGGTAATGAGATCAGGAATCATGAGAAAAGGGGTCAGAGCATTAATCAAGTGCAGTTAAGATCAATATAAACAAAAGCAGTAAATACCAAATAGAGCCATATAAGTGCTATAGGCTGAGGCTCTGCTGCCACTGGGGAGCACAGGCCCTGTGCCAGCCCATCCCTCCCAGCCACCCCCTTGCACTCCAGCATCTGTTCATTCTGCCAGACCCTGGGTAGTGGAGGAAACAGATGTGCAGAGCTATTCAACGAGCACCAAATGCTGAACCAAAAACAGGTCTGTTTTCCTCACAGGGGTGTGGAGAGCCCTCATGAGCTGCCCAGTGCCCAGGACCATGCCTCAGGGCGAGGGGTACCCCTGAGGTGGGAGCTGCCCCCACCCTGTGCTGAGTTACAGCCCAGGCCTGTGTTGGTGAGGTGCTTGCCCACATGTGCACAATAATGGACTTCTTGAGCTGGGCACTGATGAGCTCCTGCATAGCTCACATCAGAGATGAACTCGTGGTTAGTGTCAAACAAGGAACACATCAGGCAGGAATTCATTATTTCGTAGCGGAAAATGCGTACCTAGGATTCTCCTTAAAACACATGATAAAGCAGCTCAGACTTGCTGAAAGCACCAATCCCATTCTTCCCCACTCCCTTTTTCTCCAGCACATCCTCATCCCTGCCTACATCACAAAAATTCACTAAAGGCAGCAGTCTGCATCAGACTTTATCAAAAATTTGTCAAGGCCCAGTCCAACAAGTGGTCAAACACAAGATAACAAGATGATAACCCATGGCGTTAAAGAATAAGCCATCCATTAGCACACAGGCCCCTGTGGCCCTGACGGGGTGTGGAGACACAGCAGAGCTCCCTCCCCACGGCAGCTCAGGCTCCTCTGTGTGCACATTTCTGTTTGTCTGCTGGCAACTGGGACCCCGAGAAGGTCGGCACTCTGCAGCCACCCCAGCTTGCCAGGGAAAAGCCAAGTGCCAGAAGCATCTTCTGCTTCTCCAGACACAGACACAGAAAGTCTTTGTAGTCAGTGATTCGGAGCTCCATACCCAAGTCAGGAGGGATATCAGGGCTCCTCTGCCCCACAAGCCAGACCAGCTTCTACTCAGACGATGATCTGCTCCAGCTACTAAAGCTGAGGCAGTAAATCAAGAATTAGCCTACACAAAGACTAAAAGGGAAAGGATTTATTAAAAGACAAGCAGCAGGAGATCATAAGCTTTGTTTTACAGTTTGGTCTCCACACACTGCAAGGAGGAGCAGGACCTTGGAGGGTTCAGAGACTGAACTCTGTCCTTATAGATATAAGAAAACAGTTTTTTCTTCCTTAAATTGAGGAAGTTTTATTTGTTTTGAAAGTTGTTCCAAACATGCAATCTACAGTCATCTTTTAGAGTAACATGCCTGTACAACCTAGTTCAAGCTCATACAAGAGCCAAATTCCAGGTAAGACCAACCTGCTGTTTCTTCAGGAGATTAATTGAGATTTTTCCACGCAGTACAGAGAGCAGCAACAAAAAAATGCCACAGTAAATACCACAGGGCAGCTGTAACACTGAGTCTCCTCCCAGCTCAGGCCCACCCGGGCAGTGATCCCTTGAGCCTGCAGCTCCCCTCTGTACTCTGAGCAGTCAAGCCATGCCCTGAGAGCAACGGGGGGAGCCCTTTGTGGGGATTCTGCTGGTTTCTCATCAAAGACAATGAGGGGTCTCTGAGCCCTTTCCTGGGGTTCTGCAGGGTGCACCAGGCTCTGTGGCACACAGGTGATTTTCTAGGAAAAAGATATTGATATGGGGGCTGCAGAGCTAAGCAACAGACTCTGAGGATCTCCTGGGCACCCATGTTGCAGTCAGGGGGGACACAAAGGACACTGCAGGCAGATTAATTTCAGAATGTGCCATGTTCTCCTAGGAGCCGTGCTGGGTGATAGTGCCCCTGTTCCCACGCCAAACTGGCGAGACCCCCAGGTCTTTGTTGCAAAAATCTCCCTTTGTTTGGAATGATTTAAACAGAGTAAAAAGAACAGTTTGTTTTTAATAATAGATTATTATTGTTCATGAATCAAAAATGTATCACAATTATTTTTGCATAAAGCTCCTTACCCAATATGTGTTTTTCAAGCAGGAAGATACTACCAGGATATTTCTCCTATTTCTCCTGTTTTCCCAGCTGCAGATGCACAGTGAATCCTAATTAAAACCTTTAAGTCTTATTCCATTTACAAGAAGGAGTGTATCATTTTTCTTTTAGCTTTTTTTAATACAGGGTCTCAATGCCCATTACAAAAATTCCAATGCATCGTTGAAGTTAGCAGCTAATTATATTTCTCCAAGTTATATATCTGGAATTCTAGATGGGGAAAAGGCAATTACTTTTTCTCTCATTTAGCATAACAATCTCTGAAGCTTTACTGGCGCTCCAGTGAGTCATGCTATAGATCAGCGCCCGGGCTGGAGAGAGGAGGAATTTGGGGGGAAGGCAGGATGCTTGCTCAGCTCTTCCGGGCTCTTTCCCTTGTTAGTATGCTGTCCCCACCAGGACACTCGCTAATTGTTTGTCGAATGACCGCGGTGCTTTTTGCCTCGACAACTTTGCCGGGGAGGTCATTCAGCACATTCATTACGGGGCACCTGCTCGCGCTGCTGGAGCAAAGGGTCTGTCAGCATTTTCCAGGAGTTTATAACTTGGCTGCAAATGTTTGTGCGGAGCTGAAAATTGTTGCATGATTTCTCCCAGGCAGAAACCGGCTGGTTCTGCCCGTTTGTTCCCCTGTCACTTTTCCCAGGTGCTGTTGGCAGCGCTGCTGGCACTGTGAGCCCCTGCCCACCGGGCTGCGGGGACGCTGCGATGGGGATTGCTCTGGGCTCTGCAAGGAGAAACTCCCCCCCGGCTCTGTCCAGACCGGCAGAGCAGGGAGGACGGGTCTGTGCAGCACGGGGACACAGGGCTCTGGGAGCCCCCAGGGGAGTGGCAGCGGCACGGGGCAGCCCGGGTGTAGGGACGGCTGGTGGACTGCTGGCCATGGGAGCCTTGGCCTTTGTTAGCTGAACTGCTATGAGCTTCATTTTAACACTCCTCTGCCACCTATTTTGAAAGATCTATTACGCTTGGAGCATCTTGCCTCTTTCTCAAAACTGAACTTCAAAACGCTTCCAGAAATGGGTCTGGAATTTGTGCATCAGCCCAGAGATGTGCGTTTGGCCAAGCTGTAGTACCCTCATTGTCCCTGCATGACAAGGAGTTTTGTAGATTTCCTGCTCATCGAGGCTGCACTTGTGATAATGTGAGGAAAACAAACCAAAACAAAACACCAAAACCAAAACAAACAAAAAACCCCGAGGAAAAGAAATTCCCTTGCACATGCTGGAACAGGGAGAGAGACCAAAGCTGCTTCCCAGCTGGTTTCCAGCTCAGTGCCATATTTCTACCCCAGGACGGGAACACCACACTGATCCACATCAGCAGACAGCGCGCTCACTCTCCCTGCTGATTTATTCCTTCTGCTTCTGGATGTGTTTTGTTGCTGGGTAGTCCCAGACCACTGACTGTTTTTCCAGACTTGTCTGTGACACTGACACCAGAAGTGCTTTTGGAAGCAAAAGGATGGAAAAGGATTCAAATGAAAGGAGCCCAGAATTGGCGCAGTTAGCTCTGTAGGCATCGGGATGGCTTTGATTTCCTGCAAACTCTCACCATCTTTTCAAGCTGGAGAAATGCTGGTGGCCTCAGGACCAAGACACTGGTTTTCCCTACCACAGGGCCCACAGCTCCCTGGCTCAGCCCGGTGGCTGCCCTGGAGGGACCTGTGGTGCCGAAGCCCCTCTTGGCTGTGGTGGGCGCAGGGTTCTCCCTGCCCTCGGACGCTCTGGGCTGTGATCGCTCCCAGAGCCCGGCTGTCCCGCCCTGCCCCGTGCCAGCCCAGCTGTGGCTGCGCCGTGACAGGGAAATGTCCCCCCCAGCACCTGAGCCAGGCAGAGCCAGCCCTGCTCTAGTCAACGAGAACAGGGCAGCCCCTTCCCCACGGGCATCCCCCGCCCCAGAACGGGCACCCACTGGCCCCAGGGCCAGGCAGCGGCTGTGGCTGCCGGGGCCGTGACACTGAGACACTGCTGCTGGGGAACCTGTGCGAAATTAAATTCTCCACTTGGCTGGTCCGGGTGGCTTGGCTTTGCTCTGCTGACTTGTTCCTTCATTATTTTTTTGGCCGATAACTGACTGCAAGCTTGTCTTGTCTGTTTAATACCAGCACAGCAGCTCCAGGAGAGGCTCAAGCTTGTCAGTCTCGGCGAGCGCACACTGTATTGCTCTCCCCACTTCATTTACTTCATGGACAGGAGGGGAAAAGCCTCGAGGCGCTGCAGAGCTTGGCAGCGGGGATAGGGGATTTCTCTGCAGGGTGGGTGCAGCCCCCCAGAGCAGCCCTGGGCAGGGCAGGCTGGGGCACAGGGAGACCTGCACATTTCCAGGGGAGACCAAAACTTGGATGGGGCCAGGCAAGCTAAGGACAGTAATTATTGAGATTAATCTCTCCCTCACACCTTGGAGCATGCTCAGGAAATCTCCAGGCACCTTTGCAGGCAGGTTTGCAATGGACTTGGCTGTTCTTGCTCTCGAGCACCTGGCGCAGCAGCACCTGTGGCTGTAGTGGGAGGTGGGTGCAGGGCTGGCATTTCCTCTCTGGACAGAAGAGATGTTATTTCTGAAGTACCTTCTCCCCGTGCCTGACTGTCCTGTGTGGACTAATGCACTTAGGGGAGCACAAGGGTCCCAAGCCACATGCCCAGGCAGATCCAGCCGTACCTGTCCTGGTGTTTTTGCAGCAGGGACAGAGGCAGGATCAGCCCGGTCCCCTGAGTGGGTCTTTGTCTGGAGGACAGGCCGCCTGCACTCAGCCGCAGAGCCCGGGCAGCCGGGTCCTTGGAGTAAGGCTTAGCAAACACAGTTGGTTTTTGTTTAATTAAGAGCAAGCAGAGAATTTAAAGACTGGGTTTTCTCCAACCTGTGATAAATTAACCTCCTCCTTGCTCAGGAGGACAGGAACGCTCCAGATCAATGATCTTACTGATGCCTGGCTTCTCCTCCTTTGGAGGGAGAAAGGGACAGAGAGCATCAGCCCCTGCCCCTGCCGCTGCCTTTGGGGCAGCAAGTGGAGTGACTGTGGGTAATGATGATGAATGGCATGATTAAAGCTGGAACTCAGACCTACAGCTGGAATTTTAGACCCTATTCACAGAATAATCCAGCTCCTGCTGTGCAATTTGGGGGCACTTAGAGTGCAGCTGCAGGCAGTGGGGTGCTCCAGGCAAAGCCCCCGACAGACAGACACCCCTGACTCACGCTGTGTTCAAGGGACCAGAGGGCTCCTGTTCCCATGTCAGGTTTGGTGCAGAGCTACTCCCAGTGTGGCTGTGGCCATGCCAGCGGGTGCCAGCATCCTGTGACAGCCACCAGAGGATATGTGGGCACCCATGGGTGAGATGTGCCTGAATAGGGACCACTGGATTGTGGCTTTTGTCCCTCTGGGTCCTGGGCAGAAAATAAGTCACCGAATTTTTTAAGATTTTTGTGCATTTAATAAAAACTGGTGGATTTATAAATGTCTCAGAAATCACACAGACACAATATCTGCAGCTCTGCCTGGGCAATGCTGGGCCTTGCCTGCAGTTTTTGCTTTTCTAAACTCCTTCTTTAAATGTATTTTTATACAGCAGTGTTGACCTTTTCTGCCAGCCCCTGTGGAGCGAGGTTGTATCTTGTGTAAAAGTCATATCAAATGGGCCACAAAAAATCACTCTTGCCTGATTAAAATGAATAGTCTAGACAACGTGTGCATTTTCCTTCTGTGTCGTTAGCTTTGTGTGAGAGCTTGCAGCAATCAGGGCTTTTATGGGAGAAACACAGCTACAGGTACCGCGAGCTGCCTTAGCGGATACTAATTACAATCCCTGTAAGGATTGATTTGCGAAGAAAATTTCTATTGCCTCAAGGACAAACGTTTGTGCAAATCATATTATTGTGTATGAGAAATTGGTAACACTTTATGAAATGGTTCGTTTATAAATACTTTACTATTTATTAAATTAAATGGTTTTATAACAATCCTTTTGCTAAGTTAAAATATCTTAAGTGTTCTGGTTTTACATTATTTCTGTGCTATAAAGCTGGCTGTTAGGGCTTGGTTGGCGTCACCTGTTAAGACTATTGTTGCTGCAGTTTGTAACACACTGTGTCTGACACTGTGGTGCCCACACACAGTGCTGGTGTCAGAGCAGCAGCTCCCCTGAGCACCTCCTCTCCCCTACTTCATTCGGACCTGAAGTTCTGGAACAGCATAATTTTGAAGTTGCCTGTTTCCTTGAGCGTGGGGTTTGACTGTGGCAAATAACACAGACTTTGTCTGTGTTGCATGTTTGGCTCATGGCACAAGAAGTGGGTGCCCAGCCCTCACCTGTGGCACCAGCAGATCCCTGATCCACCCAGTAGGAGATCCAGCTGTTGCATAGAGAAGGATGAGACTGTTCCTGTACCTCGTACATCCCCGGATCTGGACCTTTCCAGAGAGGAGCTGGAAGACACCTGCAAGTGGGAAGCATTTTGTGTTGCCTCCAAACCATTAGGCCCATTCAGACATTGTTCTTGTGGACAAGCCAAGTGTATCCCACGGTGTGGGGGCTGCACTTTGCTCCTGGTTTAGATCTTCAAGACCCAGTGGGTCAGGAGCTGCTTTCTTATTTTCCTATGGGAGCACTCTTTGCAATCTCACGGTGACTGGTGCTGTATCCAGGCTGCCCACTGTCCACTTGACCACACTTCCAACATGGCAATTTTTCCAGTCCTGTTATGCATTTTACCTGGAGGAATTAGAAGAGGAAGAAGCGTTGCCTTGCATGGGAGGCGTGTGAGGCGACAGTGCTCACCCTGGGTGGCGCACACAGCCAGGAAGATGGACAGGAGCAGTGGTCACACCTGTCAGTCATCAGATACCTGTTGGTCCTGCACGTTACTGGTGCTGTGCCAGCACTCCCAGGCTGACCAGGTTCATTCCTACTTTGAGAAGTTGCCCCTGCCTTCCAAAATTCTTGTCTGCTCTGGAAAACAAGCGGATAAGACATCTTTACTGAGCTAGAAATTTCTCTTGAATGTCCTCTCTCTAATTTATGTTCCCTCTCACTTCACTGCCTGCAGCAAAGCCCATTAATGGTGGCAGTTTGTGACACAACTGAAGGCTCCTCTAAGGGGCAGCTCTCCCGCGATTCCACCGTGCACTGACTTTGGAGGCGTTTGCTGGCGTGGTGAGGCTCAGCTTCCCCCTCTGTTTCCCAGGCTCCAGAGACTAATCCTTCCTTTGGCTGCCTCTGCTGCTGCTATGGCAATATTTTCTCCCCCATCGTGGTAATCACGCAATGGTCTCTGAGAACAGCAGGAGAAGCTGTGCCTGGTAGATGCATAAAAGGTAAGATGAACTACATGTCATAAAACTTTTAAAAGTTCCTTTTTTGTGTTTGTGCGGGGGTTATTTTATATGGCTTTTGATATGAAGCTAAAATTGCACATCAAAAAGGATAATGCATCTTTAAGCTGTTACAATGACTTCTAAATTTTTCATTTAATGTCAGTGAGGAAAAAACCCCTCAGTTGGCTGAGTTACGTTGGTGAGATGGCTGTTTCATTCCATAAAGTGTCTGCAGTGGATTTGAACAGTAGGAAATCCAAGGGTGATAAATAGCTATTTCTAAGTAAATTTCATGCAATTGCCCTTTGGTTAAAGTCTTTCCTCTCAGCACTTTCCTGTGCACATAGCCCAACTAATAATATTCAGGAGCAAGTGCTTTCCAGTGTGACAACTGATTGCACTTTGAAGCAGTAAATGGCTGATTTCATAATTGGTATAATTTTTCACAAGTACCTGAATGTCATATACAGAAAGAATAAGCAACCTGGACTTAATACGGGAGCTTTTTCAATTCTCCTAAAAATCAATAATGTATTAAACCCCTCTAACTGATTAAAATAATGTGAACCCTGAGTAGGTTTTGTGAGGAAGGCAGGTTTCTTCAAGGGTGGCAGATTTATGGCAAAAGGGTTAATACATGGGGAGAACAGGGATATGTTACAGATGGAGTCCGTTTTCCTAATTAAACTTTTATCAAGATTTTCCCGGTTTGAATTGTTTCACTTAGCATGATGGGAAGGAGCATTTCCTTTGGTGTTCAGGGCAGCTACTGCCATTTGTGCAACACCAGGATCTCTGACCTCACGGAAGGGGTGAGGATTGTGAGGAGAAGAAAAAGGAATCCATTCTGAAAACAGCACGCTGGCTCTGGAGGGTCCTGCTGCCCTGTGGCAGGAGAGGGTGCAGGGCGGATTTCGGGGGAGAGCTGCACTGGTGTCAGTGCTGGCTGTGTCAGGACCCGAGCCTGGGGCACACGACAGGTCCAGCCTGGGGACAAGGCTGCTGTGGGGGCTGTCCTGGGGTGTGGGGGGCACCTCCATGCCCAGGGGCCTCTTTGCATGGAAAAGTTCAAGTAGCATCACAGAGAGGTGAATGTGACTGCAGAGTTACAGAAGACAGAGCCTCTCACCAGGAGGCAAACAGGAGGGGTTTTTTTCCCCACGATTTTATGATTTCTCAAAAATCCTTTCATACTATTGTGGAAAGATGTCTGAGGATCTATTGAGAGAATATTTATAAAGCTAAAGCAAAGGTGCAGCCTGAAGGCAGGGAAATGCAGGTGGCCTGGGCACGGGTGGGGACAAGGGTGGGGAGGGGAGGGGAGCGGGCACCTGGCACCTGGGTGGGTGTCTGGGGTGCAGCAAGAGCCACCCCCCTTGTTGGCAGCACCACGTGTGGCCGGTGCCGGGGGTCAGAGCAGTGGGATGTGCATGAATGCCTCGAGGGAAGATTAAGAAACAAGAGCACTCATGTTAAAGCCTGGGCAAGCTGCAGGAGCCCACGGAATCATGTCTGTCCCCAGCACGCTGGGCACCGAGGCCCCTCTGCCTGGGGAAGCCACGTCCCCACTTGCTCCCACACGGGGCAGTGGGGGTGGGAGTGCATGTCACTGCCAGACCTGACTTGCATTTCCCCCAGGAAGAGTGCACTCCTTCCCAGGGGACCACAGGCAGGTGGATTGAGGAATCTATTTAAACTTCTCAAGATCATGATCAGACATCTTAAGCTCTGCATTATTCACGTTTGTCTGTTGTTTCTAACTCATTTCCTATTTTCCAGCTGAGGGACTCTGCCAGAAGCACTCTTTGCCAGAGATTAAAACAATTTAGGAAGCAGACACCCAATTCCTTTCTTTGGATAGTAGGCAAATTGGATATCTGTGAGAAGCAAGCAAATTTTATTATCAACAGATAGTTTGCTACTTAACTATCCTTAAGAATCCCCCAGTATTTGCAGGTGTTTGTTGGTTGTCCTGAGCCAAAAGGCACACGTGGCACATGCCCAGCCATGGTGGCTGGCCCAGCCTGTGCCCAGCCTGTGCCCAGCCTGTGCCCAGTGCCCCCGAGGGACACTGGCACTCAGGAGGGCAGCGTGGGGAGCAGGTACTTAATGGCAGCAAAGGTGCTGGAAAACAAATGTGCCTGGTGCAGGAGGAAGAGCCCGACCCAACGAGCTCCTTGGGAGCTCTGGCTCCATGGACTGTGCTCTGCCCATCTCCAGTGTTTATACTGAGGCCAAGGGACACAGGGAATGACATTTATGTCATTAGCCGTGGCTGTCCTTGGTTTGTATCAAAATAGCTGTTTTAAATGTAATTATCACTAACTTGGGAAAATGCACCATTAGATATGTAAATTTATTGGCTAATGGATGCGCACGGCAGATCACAGTGGATGGGATTCGGATAACCAAATTGGAACAATTTCTCAGCTTGTTAAGCAGGTTCCCAGGGGTGGGTTTTGGTATCTGGAGGTCTCCCAGGTACCTTCCCTATAGCTCACCTGGGACCTGGCGCTTCCTCTCAGGGAAGGTGCACATCCTGCATTTCCAGTGTGTTTAGGGTGGTGCAGGAAGTTCTGCAGGAGTCCAGGAAGACAAAGGGGATGGCTCTTAAAATTGTACAAGGATCCAAAAAAAAATCATGGAGTCATTCATCAGGATTGCTGTAGTTCTTGACCACATAGTCAATGATTTATTTAATCTTAATATATTCCACAAAGAGTCCCCATATTTCCATAAATATGTCATATCTACCTAATACATAGTAATGAACCTGCTCCAAGGGTAAATAAATAAGATCTAAGCTCAGAAAGCCAATGTTCATCAAAGGCAGATATACAGATATTGAGTCCTTTAAAGTACCATTCTTCACAGCAATCACAACCAAGTTTGGCAATTCATAACGTGTCAAGTCAATTAGAAATCCCGGGGGGCTCGGCGCGAGCCCCAGCCGGGGGCCCGGCGCTGTGCACACACGAGGGGCACACACGAGGGGCACACGCGAGGGGCACACGCGAGGGGCACACACGAGGGGCACACGCGAGGGGCACACGCGAGGGGCACACGCGAGGGGCACACGCTGGCCAGGGCGTGGGCGCGAGACGTGTCAGACCCTGCAGGGAGCCCCGCCAGCACTGCCCCTCCACGGGCATCATGGGCTGTCAGTGATTCTAAGAGACTGATCCATACAAAGTCGTGGAATCAATGAGGCTGGAGAAACCCTCTAAGACCAAGTCCAACCCCTGTCCCCAAGTGCCACATCTGCACATCTTTTAAATCCCTCCGCGGAAGGTGACTTCACCACTGCCCTGGGCAGCCTCTGCCAACACCTGACCACTCTTTCCCTAAAGAAATTGTTCCAAATATCCAATCTAAACCTCCCCAGCACAATTTGAGGCTGTTTCCTCTTGTCCTGTCCCTTGTTCCCAGGGAGCAGAGCCCAATCCCTCACCTGTCAGGGAGTTGTGGAGAGCCCGAAGGTCCCCCCTGAGCCTCCTTTCCTCCAGGCTGAGCGCCCCACAACTCCCTCAGCCACTCCTCAGCCCCAGACCCTTCCCCAGCTCCACTGCCTAACTCTGGACACGCAGAGTGTTGTTTACAGCTGCTGCTCTCAGGTAGGGATTTCATGAGAGGGACTTTTAGATTTCACACACAGAAGAATTTGCTGAATTTTGTTTTGAGAATTGTCTATTATGAAAAAAAATTGAAATAATTTTAAACAGAAAATTTGACTTGGACTGTTTTAATTTATCTTATTCCATTTTTCCATGAAGTTACATACAGCGGTGCATAACATGATGTAATATGCTAATGTAAATATTTTCATACAAATACATTGAAAATGCCTAAAAATGTGGCTGCAAAGGGAAATAACTAATTTTTTATAGGTTGCACCTTCTTAATCTTATTTTCTACAGCAAAGTATTTAATGTTTTTTTATAATTAGTTTGATGAAGTCAATAATAATAGAATATTCTGATTATGTCAATATGACATGTAATATTATGCACTTCTCTACTATTATGCATATTATGACATGACTTGACATGATATGACAGGTCACATTATGCACTAGTACTGATGTCATAAAATAATGTAAAAGTAATGAAAACATATTTTGAAGTGAAAAATTTTAAAAGGAATTGATGACTTTTCCTAAGAGAAATTCCAAAGCAAATCTTTTTCCTTTCCATTTTCAAGTTTGTTGCACTGGGTTACTCCACTCTTCTCCCAAGTAAAACCTTCCATTCCCCAGCCTCAGCTTTGCTGCCTGCTTGTTGCTTTGTTCACCCACAGCAATTGGGCTTGGTGTTGGCTTTTAAAGCCTCCCAGGAGGAGTGTGTCAGGAGCACAGAAACCTGGAGCTCGGGGATGTGTCCTGGCACATGAGATGACGTGGGTGACAATGACACTGGCTGACACCAGACTGGCACGTGCTCCACTCGTGAGCTCTCGGGTGAAGTGCACAGCATGCCGATCCTGATTTGTATTCGTTTTTACAGGGATGCAATGATAATTCCCACCTCCCGGAAATACTAAACAATTCAGAAAACATTTATAGCAGGTTGTTGGTGAGCTGGGTGCTTGTGAGCCTGAGCCTGCCCTGTGCCTGTGGCTGATGCGACTGCAAAGGTGCAGATACCCTATGCAAATCATTAAGAAAACGTGGAAATATTGGCAGGCAGGTGGGAGTTACAGTGGCCTGGAGACTGAAGCAGGAATCCAACATGGGCACTAGGCACTGCAGGCTGTGCTCGATATTCTCCCACAACGGCTGGGATTCGGATTCATTTTTAATGAAACACTTTTTGCTACAATCCTACAGCAGCCCCAAATGGTGGCAGACAAGAGGACGCCAGGTGGAAGATCTGCTCCCTCCTCGCCTGCTTCCCGAGTCCCTCTGTGAGGGAAACCCCCTCGACGGCCGTGGGGACCAGCGGGGACAGAGTGGCTGCGGGACAGCGGGCGGGGGCGAGGGCTGGCGGCCGCGGGGCAGCGGTGCCAGCGCTGGCAGGCGGCGTGAGGCGGATGAAGGGGGAGGATGAGTCTGAGCTGGGGCAGGGCAACTCCGGTCTCTCAACCTCTGCCCGTGTCCGTCCCACAGCCAGGCTGCTGCCCGGGGGGCAGGCACAGGCTGAGGGGGTGCTGGTGGCACTGCCTCAAAAACCGGGCACCCCCGCCCCGGGTTTGGCTGCCGAGCTCCGGCGGAGCCATGCAGGACCTACTGGTGGGTGCCAGCCCTGTCTGGCCGCACTGGGGGCATTGGGGGAGGCAGTGTCCCCTCCCTATCACCACCTGCCTTGCCGCGGCCTCTGCCCGCGGTGCCCGGGATGGGCAATGCTGCGGACAACTGGCACCGGAGACCCCGGTGACACGAGCAAGGTCACCCAGGGACCGCAACAGTGTCATCCTCAAACGGAAATGTCATTTTTTATTATTCAGAGCTGACAGAGGGCTCAGAATGAAGGCAGCTGATGGCTGAGGGAGCTTCAGCTCGGGCAGCCCGGCCCCGGCTCCCAGCCCTCTCCCGCACGGGGTGGGCTCGGAGCCCCGCGGAGCCTCCATCCTCCTCCTCGATGGCTGCGGCCGCCGACGGGGGCTGCCGGTCCTGGGAGACCCCGAGCAGTGGCGGAGCGGGCGGCTGGGTGGGAGCCCCAGTTCCGAGGGGTCCGGGAGGGTGCGGCTGGGTGGGAGCCCGAGTGCCGGGAGCTGGGCGAGTGCTGCTCCTCGCCAGCCCCTCCACCTGCCCTGGGCTGCAGGGGAGCCTGCAGGAGGGAGAGGGCCTGGAGGGACCCCCCAGCCGGGGAACAAGGACCGGGGCTCGGCTCTCTTTCCCCCCCGGCCCCTCACCGTCGCTGCCCGGCCCCTCCACGCCCGCTCCGGCCACGGCAGCGCAGCCCCAGGGCGGAGGTCACTGGTGTTCCGTGAATGCAAATGAACGGGGTTCGATCCAAATTGCATTTCCTCTCCTAGCACGGTGTATGACGGCACATTAAAGTCTATAATATTCCGCTGCTGCTCTTTTGCATGATTTTTTAATTAAAAAACTATGGAGTAAACAAACATTCTGCTCTGGAGTAGCCCTGCAGAGACCCATCCAGAGGCACATTCACAGCCCTCCACTTTTTCAAGAAAGTTTATATCTTAACAAAAAAAACCCCAATAATAATATCACCCACCCTAACAGTTAGTATTGGGTAAAAGTTTGAAGTGAAAGGCAGCTGGCAACCTTCTCCAGCCCGTGAAATGATATTAACATTTTATTATTCTAAGGTGAGCTTTTTGAAACGGAATTTTAAATGTTACCCTGCTGTTCCAGAACACAAAAACCTTTAATTTTATGCAAATGAACAGCGAGGAGCTGAGCGCTTAATGTAAACGAACACTTTCTTTGTAGGAGAGGTTGGAAGGGAAAAAAAAATTCCCAGGGATTCTTTAATTGCTGTCTGAAATTATGTAAATCCCAGCGCTAGGCAGAACGCAATTATCCCGTGCCCCTCTCTGCCAGCATTGCTAATGTCTAACAAAATATCGGTGGGTGACATTTAGTCGAGGTAATGCAAATGAGAATTAATTTTTTTTCCAAGACAAAGGGCAGCTAAAAGATCACCTCGTTCCTGCGCGGAGGGGGCAGAGCGGGGGGCGAGGGCAGCGGGAACTGGGGCGTGTGGTGCTGGGGGCAGCAGGACCCAGCCCACAGCCCAGCAGCACTGCTTTCGCTTTTATTTCTTAGCGGGATGAAGCCTGGGGAGCGGGGAGGGGTGGTGGGGGAAGAGGGGGGGAAGGTTGGTTGTTTGTTTTTCTTTTTAATTCATGGTCATCCCAGCCCGAGGGCAGGGTGGGAACCATGATTGAAACCCACTAATGGCTCTGGCTGGTGGTGGGCAAAGGCGGCAGTGATTTATCACCTCCCCGTGCTGATAACTAGCAATAATTCTATTAAATATTCAGAGTGAGGCTTTGCAACACAATTATCAAACGGGGTTTGTTAGTGCAGAAATGCTCCTCGAGCACAGAAAGGGGCTGCGGGTGCAGGGAAGGGGCTCCTCTGCAAAGGGCAAAACCTGCCCAACTGTGTCACCCCGGCCTGGGGGACAGCTTACCCAGCTCGGAGGCTGGGGGTGGCCCCAGTTTCTGCAGGAGAAATCAGGGAAGTCATAAGGGGATTTTCCTCCTTTTCTCTTTTTATTTTTCTTTTGGTTCTTGCATCTCAGATCTCCCTTTGCTTCAAAGGCCGTAAGAGATTGTGACTCCACCAACCTTTTAAATGGAAAAGGGAACCCCGGTGGAAGCTGTCGTGAGGCAGGGCGGGGCTGTGTGAAGAGGGATGAAGGACACGGATGCTCAGAAGGCTCCAGATCAGGGTAAGAAGTGCTTGTGGAATTATCCTTTGAAATGTACACTTTGCAGGAAGGCCCCAGGGATCATCAAACTGAGGAGCTGGGCTGAGTTGCACCATCTGCTCGGGATTTAGGACAGGCAGAGCTGTGAAAGTATGAATTAAAAGTACAGAGTAGCAGGAAATAGTTTCCCCTTGCCCCATCTTTTGGAAGCAAAGCTGGGTGGCTGGTGCCACCCTCATGCTGTGGCGCTCCCTGTGCCAGGGCTGGGTCACTGGGGCCCAGCTGGGACCCTGAAACCCCGGACCTGTACCGTGGGCCTTGCTGCCCGACCCGAGCGTGGCTGCTCTGGCAAAGCTCAGGCACATCCCAGTTTCTGTATTCAGTTCTTGCTGCATCAGCTCCCCGTGGTCCTGCTACAGCAGCAGGCGAGGGGCCGATGCCCACATGAAGCCCTGCACCTAGGGGCTCTCCTGGTCACCACCTGCCTGCTACTTGCTCTGCAGTCCTGATTATGAGTTTAGGAGCTCCAGGAATGGATATATCATCTGTTTCTCATTGCATTCCCTTTCCTCTGAGTTGCTGAAGCCAGTGCGCTGAGAAATGCATTCCCTGACATCACACCAGGAGCACCAGCCTGCCAGCCCCTCCTCAGACATGCCAGGCACCCAGAGGGGCTGCACACTGGGGCAGTCCTGCCATGCAGGTACATGCCAGGGGAGGAAGGTGAGGTGGTGCAGCTGCAGGCAGGAGCTGTCCGTCACCTGCAGGACCCTGCTGCCCTCCAGACAGAGGCTATCCTTGTCCTCTGGAAATTTATAATCTTTATAATCGAAGATTTAGACTCTTCAAAGCTTTATGCCTGTCTTTAACCTGTAGCATATGCATAGTCTCAATGGGATTTCTCATCTGCTAAGAGTTAAGCACGTACATAAATCTCTGCAGGCTGGGGCCCAAGGCATTCCCACGCACAGCATTCCTGTGCTCACGGGTCATGGAACAGCCCGTGAACCCACTGCCTGAGCGTGTGTCAGCACGGGGGGCACGCCGAGCCCCTGGCACTTGTGCCAGCCTCCTGAGCATTTCCCAAGCAGTTTGGATGCTGTGGGGGTGTTGAACTTCTGACACCACCTTTGGCAAATCCACTCTCTGAGCCAGCACCTCCAGGAAGCGGGCAGGGGGATAACAGCCGGAGGTGAGCCAAGCAGGGAGCAGCCGTGTGCAGCTGCAGACAGCATTTGAGTCAGAGTGGGAGCAGAACAGAGCTCAGGACAGCGCTGGCGTGCCAGGTACTTGGCATGGAAAGGGAAGCATGCTGAAGGCTCGCGGTGCAGCAAGGCTCTCCCTTGCCTCCCTCCCCATGGACTGCTTGCTCACAGATGTGGCCAGGGCAGCGTGCGAGGACCCGGAGCAACGTGTGCAGCTGCTCCACTCCAGCCCAGCTCATCTAGTGCAGCCTGCAGCCTCCTGTGCGCAGGCACTCTCATGTAGATTTGTCACCAGGTGCTATCGAATCAGCTTCATTTTCACCAATGCAAGCTGGTCCAGTGTGACCCAGATGTAAGAAAGCAGCAGATTTTTTGCAGACTGGTAGAACTGGTAAAGTGCATGCCAGCCGCAGTACATCCTCCTGACAGCCTGTGCTTATGGGGTGATTGTATGTAGCAGCACAGTTTTTTCAGGGCCTGGGCTATTAGATTCACTGCATCAATCTCCAGGCTTTTGTTTTCATGTTGTAATCTTTGCCATCAAATGACAAAAAAAGAGGAAATACACTTCACATTTAAAATCATCCCAGTGAAGCCCTTTTTTCCCCTTCATGTAATGTTGTTTTAAGTCAGGTGATGTGACCTTCCACTAAACTCTTTCCACTTCATATCCGGTGTTTTCAATGGGAACAGATTAGTCCTCTTTAATTTGGGGTTAGAAAATCCAGGCAAAGCCATCAAGTGAGAAGCAGCATTTAATAAATGCCTCGTGTTCTGCAGCATTCAGTTTTCTGAGGGCAAAATTGCGTTCATTTCCCTGAAGCCTCACCTGCCCAGGCAGGCAGCCGTGGCCGTCAGCAGCCCCCGCACCGCGGCTCGGCCGCGCTCGCCGTGCGCCCGCAGTGCTCGGGTCAGCTGCTGTTTGTCAAAGCAGCCGCGGCCGCGGCCCCAGGCAAAGCGCTGAGCGAACACGGCACCCTCTGAACTGACCCGGGCATTTAGCCTTTCTGAGAAATATTTATGGAAAGGTCAGCAAATGCTTTGTGACAGGACGCTGGCACATCCCTAACCCTCTCCTCTCCCGCTCCCTGCCTCGCCCACGTTCCAGGCGCGGAGCAAACCAGGGCTGGAGCTCCCGCGACGTTTCCTCCTCCAGGTCGCACAGATGCCACTGCGAGCCCCTGTGCTGGGGACGTGGTTCTGGCCCTGTCCCGTCTGTTTCCAGGATGTTCCTGCATCAACCAGATGATTTCCCTTGTGCTCCCACGCCATCAGGGTTGTGCTGTGGGAAGCAAAGCCCTTCTCGCCGTGCCCTTTCTGGACTGGCCACAGCCTCTGATCCACAGTCCTCATCTCTGCATCACCACCTTCCCTCGGAGCTGAGGTCTGGGAGCTGTGGTTGGACAGGAATGAGCAGAACCTGTTACTGCAGTGCTGGCGAGGAGGCAGCACTGTGTGGGGTGACAGCAGGATGGCTCCGTGCGCTGACTGTGGCAGCACCAGCTGCCTTTTCCTGATGGCACCAGGTACCTCAGGCTCCAGAGCCAACTGCAATTCCCCATCCTATCGCCAGTGGTTCCTGGATCAAACATGCTTTTGCTGTGCTTGCCGTGACAATGCCCAGGCAGCCCCAGCTCCCAGCACTGCTGCCCCATCTGCTGGCCCCGTCTTTGCCTCTCATCCCACTGTCAGCAGTGCCAACTGCCCAACCTGGCAGCTCCTACCTGTGAGGAAGCAGACAGACAGACAGACAGAGCAGCAACAGAAACCAATCACTCTAAACAGATTTACCAGCTAGAAAGTTTCTTGTGAGAAAATAGAGCAGTGAGGAGCACATGCTCCTGAGAAGGAAACAGGCTTACATCCCTGAGCTCTCCTGCCCTGGAATGGCCTGGGCTGCTAAGCAGATCAGAGCAAAACCCTCCTGTAGCTGGGTAATTCCGCCTCTTTCTGATAATCCGGTAACGCCATTAGTGGAGAGTCTGGCAGGAGGGAGCTGTGATGGGAAAGCACTGCACCTCCACACACATGGCAGATTAAAAAGGACTTAATCACAGAGCAGCCACAAAGTGCACTATGTGACATTATTCCTCTGAAATAAAATTTTACATACAGCCCATCTGAGAGCAGCACAAAATAAATACTTTTAAAATCTATGATTACTATAGGGTTGGTTTTTTTTTTTTTTATTTTATATTGGTGGCTGAGTTCTGCTCTTGCTCCAAGGGATTAGAGGGATAATTCCATTACAATTTAGTAACAAGATTAAAAGAGCCAGTTATCCATTTATGGGGGTCTATGGAAACGAGCAGTGGCTTCTGGAGGTCTCGGGCTCTGGGTAGGTGTATCACTCACATCACAGACACATCCAAATCAGGTTAAGGCACAGGCAGGACATACCCGAGGTGAAAAGGTCTCTGTGGCCACCTGTCCTGGCTTTACTGGGACAAGTGTTCAGGGGTTCGCAGGGTGAAAGGACACAAATGGGGAGATGTCCTAGTGTGAAAGGTCATGGAGCAAAGGAGAAAGGCAGGAAGAACAAAGAGTGCTCTAGAGACAGAACCCTTAGAGCAAGGTCTGGGACACCAGGGTTTTGGCATCTGTCCTATTGCCACAGCTGGGATAGGAATTTGAGACAGCTTCCATGGCAAATTTAGTTTCGTCCTTTTCAGAAGCAAATTCCAAAATTCTTGAACACTTTTTTCTCCAAATTCTCTGTGATTTTCTGTCTGAAAATGAGCATGGTAGAAGGTGCAAACATGGGAGATGTGGAGGAAGGAAGCTCTTTAGCTGTATTCATGAGTGCCTTTGGGAATGCCCTGGTAGTGGTGGTCCAGCTCTGCCCCACAGCTTGGAAATCCCAGTCTGAAACCCTCTCACAAGAAAATAACATTCCCGTCAAGCTGCATATGTGGGACTGGCATGAAACAACCCAGGGTTAGAAACTGGCCATCATAGTATTGTTGTGTGTATCCTCTGTACTGATTAACAGATTAATTGATATTTAATTGATAGCACTGTCAGAGCAGGACTTTAGCACATGCTGATTGTCCCACTGGCTGCTGCTAACAAGGCTGAAGAGCATTTAGTATAAATCCATAGGATTCATTCTTGCAAAAGATGCAGGAGCTGCTTTGGAGGCAGCAAAGACCTGAGTTCATGGAGTGCAATGACCAGTCACACTCAGCAAGGTCCTTCTCCTTGCTTTTAAAATAATTCTTGAGAGAAATTTATATTTAGCTGATAACTGGGGGTGTGTTCATTTGCCTGTCCCAGCATGGCACCGGACCCCGCACTCTTGGGCAGCTCCTCTGGAGCACTGTGCCATGTTTGCCGTGCCCTGGTTGTCCCCAGGACATGAATGACACAAGCACAGTATTGGGGCAGATGGAGGACCCGTCCTTGTTCCTATGTCCTGGGTGGAGGAGGCAGGTCTGGGGGAGCAGCCAGGGGGGCTCACAGGCTTCAGCCCCCGATGGGTGGGGGAGCCCCATCCCTGATGACAGTCCTGTGCCCACACAGTGCCAGTTTGCTGTTTATCAAGAGCTTCTTTATGGCCTCTCACTGTAGAGTTACAACCTGGGGCAATCTGTCCTTTTCTCCTCAGACCAACCATTTATGGGCTTGTTCTGGTGAAATTTATGGGTTCTTGGGTGAAACATTAGGAAACATTACAACAAAAATGTAGAACCAGGGTCCGTGGCAAGTGCCAGCTGCAGGGTCACGGCTCTGCCCATGCTGTTCTGCATGGACCAGGGCTCCCAAGGACTACGGCCAGTGCCCAGAGTCCCTCCACCGGGACGGGGCTTAGCCACTGGCGTGTCCCTCCAACCCGTGTCAGGGTGAGGGGCAGGTTATGCAATCGGAACTGTGAAGATGCAGAACACATCCTGGACCAGCCTGGGTTTTTTAAATACGCAGATTGAGCTGTCCTGGTGTTCCCCTGTGGCGCCAGGGAGCGGAGCCGCTGGAGGGGGGGATCACCGTGAGGAATTTGAAAGGATGTGGAGGTTTCCAGAAGAGCCACCAGACAGTCATAACCACGTTGTCTCTCTGGATTAGTTTAATGTCCACTTGAATCACCGACCTTACGGTCTGAAAAGGACCAAATCTGGGAACGGATGGTTTTTCCTATGCAACGTGACAGCAGGGGTCGGGCCTGCAGTGAAATACGGGTTTGGGTTCACTGATGGAAATGCGATTTTAGGATCACTTATCGAAATGCTTTGGAAAAGAAACGGATGGCTGGGCCCTGGGACGGGCAAAACCCAGGCGTTGCCAGGGGACGCAGCAGGAGCAAGGGGAACGGGAGCTGCGGGTGGTGCGGGCAAACGGGCAGAGGGGCGGAGAGGGACAACCGGCGGCACCCGGCGTGCCGGGGAGCGGGAGGAGCCGCGGTGCCGGGGGAGCGGGAGGAGCGGGGGGAGCGGGAGGAGCTGCGGTGCCGGGAGGAGCTGCGGTGCCGGGGGAGCGGGGGGAGCGGGAGGAGCTGCGGTGCCGGAGGAGCTGCGGTGCCGGGGGAGCGGGGGGAGCGGGAGGAGCGGGAGGAGCGGGAGGAGCGGGGGGAGCGGGGGGAGCGGGAGGAGCGGGAGGAGCGGGAGGAGCGGGAGGAGCGGGGGGAGCGGGAGGAGCTGCGGTGCCGGAGGAGCTGCGGTGCCGGGGGAGCGGGGGGAGCGGGAGGAGCGGGAGGAGCGGGGGGAGCGGGGGGAGCGGGGGGAGCGGGAGGAGCGGGAGGAGCGGGAGGAGCCGCGGTGCCGGGGGAGCGGGAGGAGCGGGGGCAGCGGGAGGAGCTGCCGTGCGGTGCCGGCGGAGCGGAGCGGGGCCGACGGGCCGATGCTACCCCCTGGTGACCGGCGCGGCGGCTCCGCGCGGCTCCGGGCCGGTCACGGGCGCCCCGGGGCCGGGGGAACCGTCGGGGCAGCGCCATCCGCGGTGCTCGGGCTTCCCATGGCGGCGGCAGAGACACCCCGTGAGCAGCGCCCGCTGGAAGGGCCGGGAAGGGGCGCGGGGCCAGGACGCCCTGCCCGTGCCGAGGCCGGGCGGTGGGCGCAGGCAGGGTACCCCACCCCCGGCTCCCCCACACCCGCCCCGGACTCTCGGTGGGAGCTGCGGGACTCGGCCGGGACAGCTCCGCAGCAGCCCCGCTCCCGCACGGCGCCGCCTTACACTGCTCACTCTGTGCATCTTGTTAATGAAAAGCATGGATGTAATTTCAATTAAAGATAATTACATATTTAAACTTAACATTAAATTCTGCACTAAAACAAAATTACATGAAATCTCAGTGTGCAGCCGTGCTGCACGGCAGCGGGCGAGGGAGAGAGGAAGGAAATGCTATTACGCAGAGGGAGCTGATCCTTTCCACAGGATCTGCTGCTGCACGGTGTTCCCCTGTCCTGCGAGTTAAATCCAGTCTGTTCCCACATGCCACCTTCGGAGGCAGCTGCTGTCTCCTGCTCGTGCCGGGCACATACATGTGCTCAGCCATAACCATCGCTGCCTGCACGATGCACAAATCCATCACGCATGCCACGGGTGAGCCCGTCCCTCGGCAGGGTTAGCACAGGGCAGGGGGTCCTGCTGTCCCAGCAGCAGGCACTGCCTCAGCCCAGCAGCCAGGCCTCAATGGGCTCTGACATCCGCGGGAGGCTGCTGGGAGGTGCTGCAGTTGGATAAAGTCTGGTGTTAATCCTGGCTCAGGGTCCTGAGTAAAGTTTGAAAAGAGTTTTGAATTAGTAATGAAAAACACAGTTACCAGACTACCGATTTTTTTTTCGTGAAATCCAAGAAACTTGTTGGCCTCAGACCAATTTTTGAAAATTGAAAACTTTTTGATTATTCTTTATAATTTCCCCCCAAAATCCCAAACATGACATTGCATTGTTCCAAAAGCAAAAGTTTTTATTTTCTGTCCCCAAACACACTGAAAATTACAGGTTTGAGATGGCATAAATTGCTTTTTAGTCTCCTCACTCTGTTCAACCAGCAAATTTAAAAACCCCAATTATTTGCCCAAGTGGCTGGGTCCAAGCACCAGGCTGGCACTGCAAGGGACTGAGTCAGGTCACCACTGGTCCACCCAGCTGAGATTTGTCCCCTGGCCCCTGCAGCCCACAGGGCTTGTGGCGGATTATGAGACCTTTAGTGAGGGGAAGATGCTGACATGTTGGTGGCTCAGCTTGGACGCCATGTAAGGGTATCTTTTCCCAGTCTTATAGAGTTCCTAAAAATAGATGGCCAGAGGATGAGTGATCTTAACCTGTGCTAATTAAGGCCAGTATAAAGCTGTGCTAATGAGACGTGGATTTCCCAGGCAGGGCTCAACCCCACTCCTGCTTTGTATGGAGCCTCTGGAATCCAGGCTTAACTGGAGGTGATGGCTCTGGCTGCTGGCATGGGGACAAACCCCCTTTTCCCACCTAAGCTCCCCAAACTGCCCTGCAGAACCCCCTGGAAGCAGCTGGGAGGGGAGGGAAAGGTCCATTTGACTCTGCCCAGGGGTCCCACAGCATCCCTGTGCCCATCCACAGTCTGTGCCAACCCCAAGTACGGTTGGATGTGGGCCAGCAGAGAGGGAAGCGAGGGCCCCCATCCCTCCAGAGTGGGCTTGTGCTTGAGTATGTCACGATGCCCTGCTATGGCAAACCAAAGACACTGTGGCACCAACAAACCTCTTCAGAGAGAGGCTTTTACTTAATAAAACATGAAAATTATTATTGGTGTGATTTAATTTGATCAGACATTCATGCTGCTCCTGTAATAATTATTACCATTATTGATTATTGCAATGTGGCTGAGAAGCCACAGCCAAAGGCCAGACGCCACTGTGCCTGTTCTGCTGGGCGGCAGCCCACCGCCTCACAAACACGTGTCTGACACTTCCTCACCTCGCTGGACACAGGGCTGGAATTGCACGTTTGTGCTGTGTAGTGGCTGGGGCTGCCAGCAGACCCAGAACTGCACCAGGCAGTGGCCTGAGGATGTGGAAACCAAACCTGAGCTTCAGTGGTGCCTGTGAAACGCTGAGCTGTGTCACACCGGTGGTGGTGTTGAGTTGCAATGCAAACGTCACCTGCAGAGCCCTTTGCTTCTCCCCTCAGGCTGCAGTTATTTTCCAGCCCTAGAAGATGCCTGTTCCTCAGTGCACAGCAGGAAGGGATGGTTTGCCACTGGGAGAGAGGGAGCTGGCAGGATTTGCTTGTTTCTGTGGGGACATGGCAAGCAGCAGTGCAGAGGGCAGCACGGCGGGCATGGTGGGCACCATGCATGGCACAGCCAAGCTCCGACACCAGTGCTGCTCCTCCTCTGTTAAATGGTTGCAGTTATCAAGCACTGACAAGTACTATTAAAATTTATTAGCCAGCATAAAGTTTTATTTAAGGGATGGCTGGAGATTTAGTGGGCTCTGCAAGTCCTCCCTCAGGCCGGCCGTGTCACCTTTAATAACTGCCTGCGGACTATGCAAGACAGGGGGGTGGCCCTGGGTGGCCCTACTCCTGCTCCCCCTCCCTGGGGCCCCCTCTGCAGCCCCCCATGGCACTCATGCTCCAGTGGCCCCACATCCCAGCACTGCTGGTCTGGCCTTCACAATCCTGCCAGGGACACCCAGTGTTGTCAAAGGAGCTCCTCTGGCAATGCTTCCATTAATCAGTTTGGCAATCGTGAAATACAGGACATGCATACTGGAGTTTAAATCCCAGCCTCACTAATGGTTTACTACCCACTAAATCCCCCTTCATGTTATTTAACTTTTAAACCCAAGGAATATTCCAAATCAAAGAGGCTCTGTGTCACGCTTAGTCCATCTCAAAGAGCCTGGAATTAACATCCCTTCATGGCTCGACAGTGCCTGCCACACAGAGCCACCACTTGCTCCTTATTAATATTTATGATGGAGAGAGAAAGTTGCATAAATCTTGGTTGATACTTAATTAAACCCCACTTCTTTTGACTTCTTCTCTCTCAGCTTCACTTAGTGCAGACTGTGCAGCCATTAGATGCTCATCCCACATGGCACAGCCTGGCATGCGTGGTGGAACCCACAGGCTAAGTGGGATTTAGTGCCTGTGGCTCCCCACTCAGTGTGTCAGTGCCAGCGGCTGCCTTTGCCACCCAGGCCTGGCCGGTGTGGCTACAGGACAGATTGCCAAGGCCCCACAGGGCTGTGTGAGGCTGGGCTGGCACAGCACAGAGCAGCACGGCACAGCTCGGCCCCAGCCCTTCTGCTTTGGCTTATCTGCATCTCGTGTCCGATCTGAGCACGATCCGTAAGAAAACAGTTAACACACGGCTGACATATCTGTGATACGGCCATCATAGCGAGGAAGCAGCTTGACCCCCAAAGGCTCCTGTGAACAGGCAGGATTGACACTTCACATTGACTTTGCTTCAGGCTTATCAACAAATCTCAGCCAGTTTTATTAAAGAGCTGCGTGTGGGACACGCCAGGCTCAGACAACTTCATTCGCCATGGCTCAGACACCAGCAAGTGCTCAGCTCACTGCTCCTGTTTATGCTCCACTGTTTATGTGTTCACTTTGCTGGTGAAATTAACTTTACAAAAGCCACTTGTGGTTTCAGTAAAAGCCCATAGAGTTTCCTGGCCCTTTCAAGAGGAGGAGAAGAGCAGGTCACGGCTGTGGCACCCAGGGACAGTGGTGAGTGCTGGCAGCGGGGCAGGGACATCCCGGCATTCCTGAGGGTCACAGCCCCACGAGCCCCAGCTGCTGGAAAATGCACTTTTGTCTCTGCAGATCTCTGAAACCTGTCCTGAATTACATCCCCAGGAAACACTGCATTCTAAAATCCCACTCAAAACCCAGCCAAAGCTGCTGGGGAAATGCTGACTGACAGCCAGACACTTTTCTAAACTGGTTTCCCTGTTCTAGGCTCTATTTTTTTAGCTCAGTTAAATGTGTGTGTGTCATATTTTTAGCAGGAGAAGAGGACTGGGGCAGGGTCCCCTGGATGACAATCAGGGCAGCAGGCAGCCAGCAGGATACACTGCTCTGAGGCATCATTTGGTAATTATGTCTCTTTTTACTCATGCAAATTTTATCAATATTATTTATATATTCAAAGCCATTTATAAATAATATATACATTTATGCTAAGGTAATTGCCTCAACTAGATTATTTGTCCCAGTTTTTATTGTCTATCCAGATGCTGAATATTAAAGGTGTGTTTTCTGGTCTGCACTGGTGGCTCAGTGCTGGCTGTCTTCCCATGGGAGCAGAACCTCTGCATCAGCAGGTCTGGTGGGAGGAAAAGGCAGAGGATGGTGTTGGGAGAGGGGGCAGAGAGAGGGGAAGGATGACAGGGAGCAGGAAGGGGAGCGGGGAGCTGGTGGCTGTCCCGACGTGCTGGTGCCAGCCCCTCTGCCCCCTCAGCGGGGTGGCAGCCCATGGGGGTGCTCCTGTCGGGAGAGACAGGGCTCCAGGAGGGGCTCAGGAAGCTGGTCCCAGTATTGTTCACATCCCATCCCACCTTCTACCTCTTCGCTTACCAAAACTTGACATTGCAATGAAAAAAGATTAGGAGCATTGACAGGCCTGCAAAGGTGACAGCTACAAAGAAATATGGAGCAATCACGTTGTCAGAGTGCCTATTAGGAACCCAAAAACCTCGTCTCTTCTGCATAAGCGCAAGTGATTTATTGCCCGGCACAGTTCATGAACTCATCAGTGGTTTTGCATGGAGAAGAGATGGATTTTCTTTCAGCTGTTTATGGTGTGAGTAGACTGTCCTGGAAGTTATTGTTTGATTTTATCAGCCAGCAGTGCTGGCTGGGTGAGCTGAGAGCAGAGCTGGCTCCCCAGCAGCAACCAGAACTCACCAGAGGCCTGAAGAAGTGCCACACTGGCACTTCCTGGGAATTCCCGGAGTGGCCTTGCTGAATGGAGCAGCGCTCACACTTGGCTGGGCTGCAGCCTATCCCAGACAAGGATCCTGTTCCTATATATTCCAGAAAGCCAACTTGTGCAGCATTTTCTGGCTGCTTCCAGACCCCGGTGCAGCCGTCCCAAGCACTTGTGTGGCACATGGCCAGCTGACCGACTGACCCACTGTCCCAGCCAGCACTGGCACCATGGAGCAGCAGCTCTGGAGGCAGCAGCACACCACTGCCTGGTGCTGGGTGCCACTTTTGACTGCCCTGGTGCAAGAAAGGGTTTGAAGGCGTAGATGCAGCCTCAACTTTCTGACAGCCCTGTGCTTGTGTTACACATTTAAATGGATCCTCTCCCGTGGGATTGCGGGGTTGTGCCTTGGATGCCCTGGGAACAGCTGTGCTTTATGTCGATTTTAAAGGTGAACTTTCATGCTCAGTGAAATTTTAAAAGCAGCTGATTTACACATGAATCCACTTCCAGCGAGTGTCTATGTAGCTGTTTCTCTTCCTTAATGGTTTGTGACTGAAGAGCTGGGCTGTAAACAAGTGGCTGCTGCTCAGAGCAGCGCTGCCTGCACGTGGCCAAGACCACCCCATGGCCAAGACCACTCCGTGGGCAGAGCCCCTGGGCAGGCCCCGCACCCATCTGCCCTGGCCAGAAACCACTGCCTGTTCCCACCTCGCTCCTGGGCCCTGGAGACCCAGATCCAGTAGGAGCCCGTGCTGGGGCTGCTGTAGCAGTGAGCGATGCCAGGTGAGCAGTGGTGGAGGCAGAGCTGCCCTCTGCCCGTGCCAGCATCCTGCTCATGCCATGCTGTGGGCTCACCCATCCACCACACCTGCAATCCCAGCCAAATCCCAGCCCGCACATGGGGCCCCGAGCCCTCTCCAGCCCTGACCCTTTAAAGACACTTGCTCTTTTTCCTTTAAAAACACAAACTTTAAATGGCTCTGAATAAAATAAAAGAGAGTAACTGAGCTGTGAAGGGTGATGATTGTATTTCTTTCACTTGTAAGAGAGACCTTTATAACTCTCTGGGGAGGAAAAAACAATAATGGTCCTTCATGGATGAAGTGTTCTAAATATGGTGTATATTTTTTAAAATACCAGTTCTACAGTTATTGAAACAAATTATTGTTAAATGCATTTGCAGCATAATAACTGCGCTAATTTGCTGATAAAAAGCATCCAGCGTTAAACCCCCCATACATTATTTTGTCATTAGCATTTGTTAGCTCCTCGTAGGTATTTTCAGACAGAAGGCTTTGTTCTGTATTTAGCACAAGGGCCCGCTTCCGCTCTCCCCTCCCGCTGGGAATTGCATGTGCGCAGAATTGCAGCTCTTTTTTAAAACTTCATGTTTAAAAATGGAAAATTTATTTCACTTCATTAATGGGTGAGGGAGGGAGAGAGAGGAGGAAGGAGGGTGCGTGATTTAGTGAGCGTCGTGTCACGTGTCATGTCAGCACCCGCAGCAGCCAGAGCCAGTGTGGGAGTGGGACACAGAGCCCGACAGCACCTGGCTGTGGCCTCCAGCGGGACTGGCACCACCTGGCCACGTGCCCGAGCCTCGTGCCATGTGGGACTGGTGGTCCTGGCCAGCTCCCGACAAAGTCAGGGGCCACCTGGGCACCCTGTGGGCACCCTGCAGGTGGTGGCTGCAGAGGGGGGACACAGCAAAGCCTGGACTTAGAGGAGTGGGAAAAGGGCCCGAGAATTGCTGTGCCCACAGGGCAGCTCCAGAGGCAGGTGGGAAGGGGCCAACACGAGGCTGCACTGAGGAATCTGTTCCATCCCACCATGGCTGTCTGGTACCCTGGGCACCCCTGGGAGGCAAGCAGGGCCTGGGGTGGTAGTAGCGGGCGGGGCAGTGGGGAAGGGCAGGGGGTGTGGGTGAGATGGGAGGTGCACAGGGGATGGAGCAGTGGGTGCAGCATGGGGCGGTGGGTGTGGGATGGGCTGGTGGGCCGGGGGCTGTGGCAGCGGGTGTGGGATGGTGGCGTGGGCAGGGATGGGTGGTGGGTGGGCACATCCTG
Source organism: Corvus hawaiiensis (assembly GCF_020740725.1). Taxonomy (NCBI): domain Eukaryota; kingdom Metazoa; phylum Chordata; class Aves; order Passeriformes; family Corvidae; genus Corvus; species Corvus hawaiiensis. The sequence goes on along the minus strand of NC_063233.1, from coordinate 515,072 downwards.
GCTTGGGAGCAGCCACCAGCGGTCGGGGGGTTTCTAGAGCCACTGTTGCCATAGCAACCCTGCTCCGATCATATCATCGCCAGGAAAAAAGCAGCTTTATTATCAACACAGATCTTCCCAAATTAACCCTTGTGTGCCCACTTGGCTCCAGCCTGGTGCTGGCCCAGCTGGGTGCTGCCAGCCACCCATGCCTTGCTTGGCTGGTGTAGGCTGCAGTGGGGCTGCGCTGGGCTCCCTGTTCTGATGCACAGAATGTGCGCCCTCCCACCACCACGGGAGTGCTGGAGCATCCCAAGGGGCCTTTCCAATCACAAACATTTATTGTTGCCCATGAGAGTATCAAAACTTGAGGGCATCCATCTCAGCAGTGTCGATCCAGCGCTGGCGGTGTGGGAGCCGTCGCAGTGACAGATGGAGCAGGTGGAGGGAGGAGCGGGCAGCTCGGCTCCCAGCCCACTTACCCCACTGAGCTCTGCATAAAGCACGAGATACATATTTCTCCCCTGAAAAATTACTGCTAATTCTCCATACAAATGTTCCCTGACCCTTCCTGTGGCCTTCAGATGAAGCCATGAGAGATAAATAATGGTAACGAGCAGCAGGGAGGGGGTCGGAGTATGACACTGCAGGCACCACAGGAGGAATGTGATGGAGGTGTTTGGAAGGGGCCTGGAGCTGCCCCTCACCTCGTGGGGACCTCCCCGACTGCATACACAGCCCTGACCCTCCTGATCACCAATGGCTGCAGACAGAAAGCCTTGGATGAATCAATTAGATAGCTACTGTATATTGATTAATAATACCCATGGCTATAAAAATATAATTGATTGCCTGAAGAAGAGCAGAGGTAATGTAGAGACCAGACAGAAAACCTGTCTGAAGAGTGATCAATACTTGCATTCAGGAAACTCACCCAGGAGTATAATTGGACAAAGCAGAACTTGGGCCAAACCGAGCACCAGGAAAATGATTTCGCTAACAACCAGACACCAGGAAGCTTGCAGGATTGGCTGCATCACTCCTGGGAAAGCTATAGCCATGCCAGCTCCAGTAACATGTTCCATTTTCATGCCTTTTGGTGAAGGATGCAAAACTGCAAAACTTTGTTTTCTCAATCAGCCTGAATGCTGCAGCTGGACTGAGCCTCCTCCCGCTCGGGACAGCCCCAGGACTCCTCCAGAACACAACGATCCCAGGGACGTTTCCCAGCTGCTTCTGAGTCCTGGCAATGTTTCACTGCTAACACTGAGGTGCTCTGAGCTGGCCCTGCCCAGGCCAAGCTGGTTGCTTGTTGTGGGAATTGCTGTCCAGCCTGGTGCCAGGCACACCCCAGCCTCACAGAGGGCAGCGTGGTTAGCAAAGGCACACAGCCAGATTACAAAATGCAATTAAATACTTAAAAGCTGCCCTCCAGACTAAAGTAAATCAGACATGACTTTGACAAGGTGAAACCAAAGTGATGAAACCAATCCATTGTGCTTGGGGAATCGATCTCCCCGGCAGGGAGTAGAGAGGCCATCGATTCACAGCCTCAGCAGTCAGGAATGTCAAGCTGCCTGATCTAAATTTCTATATGCATCACTCCAGATTAAATGATGGAGGAACACGTGTGTAGGCATCCACTTGCCCAGCCTCACTTCACCAAGCAGCACCAGCACAGACCTGCCAGGGCCGGGCAGAAGCCTCTGGAGGTGACACGTGGCCACCTCTTGCCACTGCCTCACCTGGCAGCAGCAGGTACATGGCCGGCTCTTCTTGGACCTCCACGGTGCAGACCCCAAACAACACAGCGAGCCACAGGGGCTGCCTGTGAGGGAGCCCCCTCTGCAGTGGGGCCAGGTGGGTGCAAAGACCCCGACCGTCTGCACCTGCCCATGTGTGGGGAGGCTGCATTACAGTCTCGCAAGCCAGTGCAGTAATTAAGATTTCATTCTTAAAAATTAAATATTTATCTGCCAACATGGCCTCTGGCTGTGAGAAGCCTGGGCCTACATCAGCACGGGAGGTTGAGAGCTGTCCCCAGACCGGGACGGGGGTCCGGCCCGTCACGTGTGACACCGCCCTGGTGGGGCTGACGCCACTGGCCGCTTTGTCACTGTCAGACCCAGCGAGGCCATTAGTTTTGTCAGTGTGAGAATAAAAAGCTGTCTCTGGGGAGAGATGGAAAAACTCGATCCAGCTCCCAGCAGCCCTGAGGGGGTTGTGTTTTACCATTTCTTTATGACTTACCAGCTGGAACATGAGCAGGCTGAGCCGACGCGAGTGGCAGGACCATTTTCTGCTTCCAGCTCCCACCGGGAGCCTGTGACAGAACATCAGGGACCAGTGCGGGAAGCTGAGAAGCTGAGGAACAGATTGAGGGAGGGTGGAGGGAGGGAGGGAGTGAGGGAGGGAGGGAAGTTGGTGGTGTTCCATCGTGCCAAATCCAAAACACTTCTGGCACGTGCCTGGCCCATCCCACCCCCATCCCACCGGGTGGGGGCTCCTCCATGCCCCCGGCCCGGGCTGGGACAGGCTCTGCGGGAAAAGGGAGACTTGTGGAAAAGGTCCATCTGCTTGGGGTGCCCTGCAGCCATGTTTGGGTGACATCACCTCTCCAGGGTACTGGCTCTTGAGCTGGTCTTGGACCACTGCAGTAAGGGGTGGCAAACTGCTCCTGGTACCCAGCTGGGATGGCTGTGCTCATGTAATGCATGCAAATCTGTATGCAAATATGTCCTGCCTCTGGACTCAGAAAAACACCAGGACTCATCAGAATAAATATGGTTTGCCTCAACCTTTCTTTCACCCACCCAAGGAGTAAATTGCTATTTTGCAGCAGTTATGGCTCATGACGTATTTAACCCTTTCAGGAAAAGGACTCCACTGTATAGAAAGGATGAGCTGCAGCACAGCGTGGCTGGGATCCCTGTCCCTGATCCCCATGAACCTAGCTGCAGGCATCCCCAGACCTTCTCCATGTCACCAAACCTCCTTTCCTTTATTTCCATCATTTTGCCTGCTTTAACACACAGCTGCGACACAGCTCTCAGATCACCTGTGTATGTGATCTCTCCCACTGGCCACTCTCTCCCAGGATGGTGCCACCTGGTTCTGGGACACTCTGGAGATTTTTCCAGGGCTGAGCCAGGCATCGGGGGTCCTATTCCTGCCTGTGGGCTTAGCCTCTGGGAGGCTCTGCAGAAGTGGCCGGAGAGTTGTCTGCTGAGGAAATGTCCTTTTTGGGCCCTTTCTTACAAAAAGCCCGGGTGGAATAGAGTGGTCAGAAGCAGCAGGCATCTGCCTGAGGTGGGGCTATAAAGCCACTTATGGAATCTGAAACTCTTGAAGGGGAAACTGCGTGTGATGGACTGGGAAAGCAGGCTGATATCAGTCAAATAATCCCTCTCATTAGTCTTCTGTAAAGCAGGAGATAAGGCAGTGAAAGGGACATCTGCTCCCTCGCTGGGCGGTGGGTGGGGGTTTCCTGCAGCAGATCTGTCAGTGCCACAGGACTTTCCCACGGGAGGGGTCCCGCGGGCCCTGCTCTGCTGGCGGCCACGCTCCATCGCCCTGCCCGGGCAGAGGGGCTCTGCCGGGGGGCCCCAGCAGTGCCCAGAGCCCGGGGCTGTGTCCCACCGCTTGCCCCTTGGCTCCGGGGCACCGGACATGAAGAGCTGGCACAGGGCCCTGCCTGCCCCAGAGAGCCTGGGCTGCCCGGCGGGGCTGGGAGCTCCTGAGGCCTGAGGAACATGTTAAGCCAGTTCCACAAAAAAATCAAGGCTTGTATAAATAAAGAGTTCCCAGGTTGGTAAGAGCTTCTAAATTATTTGCTTCTTTTCAACCTCACAAAATCCATTTGCAGTTATTTGCAGCAATTTCAAACAAAACACAGACTCCCAACACCCTGGAAAAAGGAAATAATCCTGGCACATGGTAATTGTTTATGCAAAATAAACCATCACTGCCGATGATTGGCATCAGGATGCATCTTTGTCAACCTCATTTTAGCAATGTTCTGTTTTCTGTATGAATTACTATATTTGCAGTTATGAGAGAGCAAATACTACCCATCACCCATACCAACTCCAGCTTCCCACTCTCCCCATCACAAGCTTTTTGTACTACATGAAAGCTAGTTTCAAAATTTCATGTTCATAGTTACAGATTAAATAATATTAAACAGCATTACACTGGAAAGATTTGTTTCCAAGTAGCAAACAGATTCCCCATATTATTCTTTACTGTAAGTAGTTGTTGTTATATCTTATTCATCTGGAAAATAATTTCAAACAGCCATGAAAATAGCGGATTTCTCTCTGTTAAAATGATAGTCAGAGCCTGGGCCGCTGACATATAGTAACATGATTCACTTGGACAGTTACTGACTGCACATCCAATTCATTTCTTCTCTAGAGCACCAAGTTATTATCTGAAATGCACAAGGTGTCTGGGGGTAACATATGATCAGCCAGGGACGCTTTTGACGGCTTGAAGAGCAATCAATAAAAATTGTCTCCAGCAGTTTTGTAGAGTATGGAAGTTGGTGGTGAAATGAAGTGATGGAGATTAACTGGTGGAAGTCAATGCCCCGGTGCTGTGAACCCTGTTTTTTAATTAAAGATCCAAAGCTGCTTTTCACTCGAATGGGGTGTTTTCCCCCCGTGCCACATCCTGTGCTGAGGGATGACGTGCCCTCCCTCTGTGTGTGGATGAGTGCTCGTGCCGGGTGGTGGCTGGTGCCGGCCCCGGGCAGCGTGCCTGGCGGGGACAATGGCATCACTGGTGGCACTGGCCTGGCCCAGCCCTCGGTGGCCCCTTGCTGCTGTACTGGGCACTCACAGCTGCCCACTCTTTGGAAACACATTTTAAGGATAATCTTGACCATCACATTGACCAAATTAATATTCTCCATAACACAGCTACACTCTTCATTTGCAGCTGTTATTTCATCCCCAACAAAAAGGGGTCTCGTTTTTGGGGCCACCTGAGCTCTCATGGAGGCTGAAGTAAGTTTTTCAATTAACATTAATAGTGTGTAGCTGGACTCTGCTCTCACTGCAAGAAATGACTTCTGGGTTGTGAGGACATTAGTGCAAAGGCTGCTGGCTCCTTATTGCTTCTGCTTATGTGCAGTGAAGGGGGTTTGTATCACCAGAATGGAGGTCTGGTGATACAAATGTACAGGGGGCATCTGATAGTTCCAGGGGCAGCCCCAGCCCAGGCACCCTGGGAAATCCATTTGCATTTCTATGTGGAGTGGGTTTCAAAACACTCTGTTAATTTTCTTCCATTAAACACAGTACAAAGCTGTATGGTTTTGATGGTGCCATAATAATAAACACTCAAAGACTTGTTTACAAAGAAATAGTTATTGTCTGCTAAGTAGTTTTAATGGAAAGCTCCCTGCTGGGGTTTAGTGCAGGGCTGAGGATGCGAGGGGCAGGCCCTGAGCAGTGCTCCCTACTCCTCATGTACCCGTTGCTTAAGTGCAGAGAAGGGTTTTTGAGAGCTCTAGTGCACACAGATGAGATGATTGCACACTTTAGAGCAAATCTGCCCTCCTTTCTAGTCACACGCCTTTCCTACTAGTGCCATGTTTAATACTGGGATTTCTGTGGGTGGCATCTTTCGAGCAGGCCAGGTGAGGCTGCACTTCTACCAACAGCGTGTGTGCACATCAGCTGCCCAAACAGATGCTGCTGGAAGGATCTGGCCCTTCTGCCCTGTCCCTTCTGCCCTGTGTGCTGGCACAGTCTGCCTGGCGCAGGGCTGCCTGCTCCCGGTGCCAGCCCTCGTGCCTGCACTGTGCCATGGCACATAGTCCCAGGGAACTGCTGGGCTTCGGACTGTTTCAGAATCCCTTCCTGAGGGTCCATGTTTTGGCCCAGCAAAGATGTTGGCAGGCACTGTACAAGGTAAGTGACAGCAGAGAAAAGATGAATTATGGTTTGATTGTAGCAGCTCAAGGAGCAGGTCTACAAGCTGCCCTCTGGTGCCAATACACCAATGGACAGGAGGAGCAAATGGGGAAACCTGCAGAGGTGCAGGAGAGCAGGACCCCTTTGCCACTGTGAGCACACACTGCTGCGGGCAGAGCCGGTCACTGCTGCGGGCAGCACCGGTCACTGCTGTGGGCACAGCCGGTCACTGCTGCGGGCAGAGCTGGTCACTGCTGCGGGCAGAGCCGGTCACTGCTGCGGGCACAGCCGGTCACTGCTGCGGGCACAGCCGGTCACTGCTGCGGGCAGCACCGGTCACTGCTGTGGGCACAGCCGGTCACTGCTGCAGGCAGCACCGGTCACTGCTGCGGGCAGAGCCGGTCACTGCTGCAGGCAGAGCTGGTCACTGCTGCGGGTAGCACCGGTCACTGCTGTGGGCACAGCCGGTCACTGCTGCGGGCACAGCTGGTCACTGCTGCGGGCAGCACCGGTCACTGCTGTGGGCACAGCCGGTCACTGCTGCAGGCAGCACCGGTCACTGCTGTGGGCACAGCCGGTCACTGCTGTGGGCACAGCCGGTCACTGCTGCGGGCAGCACCGGTCACTGCTGTGGGCACAGCCGGTCACTGCTGCAGGCAGCACCGGTCACTGCTGCGGGCAGAGCCGGTCACTGCTGCGGGCACAGCCGGTCACTGCTGTGGGCAGCACCGGTCACTGCTGTGGGCACAGCCGGTCACTGCTGCGGGCACAGCTGGTCACTGCTGCGGGCACAGCCGGTCACTGCTGTGGGCAGCACCGGTCACTGCTGTGGGCACAGCCGGTCACTGCTGCGGGCAGCACCGGTCACTGCTGCGGGCAGCACCGGTCACTGCTGCGGGCACAGCCGGTCACTGCTGTGGGCAGAGCCGGTCACTGCTGCGGGTACAGCCGGTCACTGCTGCGGGCAGCACCGGTCACTGCTGCGGGCACAGCTGGTCACTGCTGCGGGCAGCACCGGTCACTGCTGTGGGCACAGCCGGTCACTGCTGTGGGCACAGCCGGTCACTGCTGCGGGCAGCACCGGTCACTGCTGCGGGCAGCACCGGTCACTGCTGTGGGCAGCACCGGTCACTGCTGCGGGCACAGCCGGTCACTGCTGTGGGCAGAGCCGGTCACTGCTGCGGGTACAGCCGGTCACTGCTGTGGGCAGCACCGGTCACTGCTGCGGGCACAGCCGGTCACTGCTGTGGGCAGCACCGGTCACTGCTGTGGGCAGCACCGGTCACTGCTGCGGGTACAGCCGGTCACTGCTGTGGGCAGCACCGGTCACTGCTGCGGGCACAGCCGGTCACTGCTGCGGGCACAGCCGGTCACTGCTGTGGGCAGCACCGGTCACTGCTGTGGGCAGCACCGGTCACTGCTGCGGGCACAGCCGGTCACTGCTGTGGGCACAGCCGGTCACTGCTGCGGGCAGCACCGGTCACTGCTGCGGGCAGCACCGGTCACTGCTGTGGGCAGCACCGGTCACTGCTGCGGGCACAGCCGGTCACTGCTGTGGGCAGAGCCGGTCACTGCTGCGGGTACAGCCGGTCACTGCTGTGGGCAGCACCGGTCACTGCTGCGGGCACAGCCGGTCACTGCTGTGGGCAGCACCGGTCACTGCTGTGGGCAGCACCGGTCACTGCTGCGGGCACAGCCGGTCACTGCTGTGGGCAGAGCCGGTCACTGCTGCGGGCACAGCCGGTCACTGCTGTGGGCAGCACCGGTCACTGGCAGAGGCTTTCCAGGCCCACGTGCCGGCAGCCAGCCCCACAGTGCTGGTGCCGGTGCTGCAGGCCAGTCCTGCGTTCCCCTCCAGCTCACACCACTGTGATATGGCAGCGAGGGCCGAGGGGCTGCATGGGCCTGAACTGCACCACTCGGCTTAATAAGAAATGTATAAAAATAATAAAAATGGAAACGCATGGATATTATTTGTCAAGTGTGTGCCTAGCAACTCCCTGTTATTTCACATATCGTTCTAGTGGGAACATAAGTAAAACACATTAGCAGTAATTTAAAGTTGCTATGTGCATTGATTATTTATACCCTTACATAAAACCCCAGCCTCTGTGTGCAGCACACCAGCCTTGATAAACTGTGTATGTTAAATCACAATCTCCGAATATGTGGACAGAATCTCCAGGCGAATATTGTAGGTTTTTTTAATATATATAGAGAGGGATAGATCCACTCTTTGGTAGTGACTTGCTTGGTTCAAGTGCATCTCTAAATCACACTATACATATAAATAATAAATAAGGGAGGCTCATATCCTTAATATTATTCTCATGTCTTATTAAACTAATATTTCAAAAAACTTTTATTTTTCCTTTAGTTGCAGGTCACTGTTAAAGTTTTAAAAAAATATTACAATCCAGCTCTGATGCTTCACGGGAAGAATGCGAGAGTCCCTGTAAAGCACAGGCATGAATGATTATTCTAATTGCCTGGAGATGCCTTCTGAGAGATGGAATAATTAAGCAGTGAGATGATTGAGACCTTCAGCACCTTTGTCTGTGCTCCCCTTCTGGACACCCCCCCCCCCCCCCCCCCCCCAGCAGCAAAAAAAAGGACCATTTTCTTAAACCATGTTTTATTTTTCACTTCATCACTATGAAGATTTTATTTGATTTCTTGCCCTGAAAAATCTTTCACTGCAGCCAGGCGATTCCTTACGTCCCTTTACGTGCAGCTTTCCTGGCGGAGAGGGAAGGCTGGGGGCTGGGGCCGAGCTGGGGCTCTGGGCAGGCAGGCGAGTGGTCAGTTCGCCAGCACGTCTGGGGAGGCCAGGCTGGCTGCAGGGCTGTGCCCGCCCGTGCCTGCCCATGCCCAGCCGTGCACCGGGGCTGCCCGCCGGCACTCACGGGGCCCTGCACCCGCTGTGGCTGTTTGCCCAGACCCGCTGCAAACCCGGCGTCTTCCCGGCACCCACCGATGGCTGCCAGGGCCCCCCTGCACGTGGCCGAGTGCTGCAGGTGCGAGGGCACGGCCGTGGGGCAGCGGGCGAGCCCCGGGGTGCTCGGGGCCACGGGTTAGTGATTGCTGGCTGCTTGCACAGCGCTGGGACTTGGCACTGACTGCGACACCGTGGAGGAGCTGACGGCATCACCGAGGAAGCTGAAATGGCTACTGTTGGCTCGGCGAGGCAGCGGGGAGGCACTGACAGTGCTCAGCTGCGGCGATGCAGAGGGAGGTGATGCAGGAGTGCGCCCGCAGGGATGGGCATGGCTCTGCCCGTCAGACCGGGAGTAAACACAATGCATCAAAATTTACTGGGAATTAACATCCCAAACATCTGCTGGAGCAGGTTTGACAGGTGACTGTCACAAGGAGCCTGTGGCAGAGGAGCCCAGCCTGGCTGTGGGTGAGTCGAGGCCCATGCTGGTGCCGCTGGGGCCCTGCCAGCGCAGCACTGGGAATGGGTTCTCAGACCCAGCACCAGTGGGGCGCTGGGCTCCACCTGCTCCTGGCTGGGCAGGGAAGGGTGAAACCTGCCAAGGGAATACGCTTGAACAAAATGTCCTGGATTTGGGGCACTGCTCTGGAGCAATGCAGGATGGCCAATGCTCTCCCTGCAGGAGCCCAGTGATGCTCTGGCATGTCCAAGCCCACAGAGCCACCACTGATGGGGATGTGACTGGCAATGGGTGACCCTCAGGGTGTTTCTGTGCTGCTCTGCAGGACAGAAACAAGATGGTTTGTGGCCTTTGACAAAAATTTGTTTTGAAAGAAAAATTGGGGTTGTGGGGCAAGTTTTCCTGATAAGGTCAGAGCATTCAGCCTCAACCTTTTCAGAGCAGAATGTTTCAATTTTCCACTTCAGTCTCATGTTTCATTTCAATTTTGTACTAAGAATGTAAATAAAATGAAAAATTGAAATTAAATGTTTAATTTTTCCTGAAGCAAGTAATTTCTATTGACCTGAAATTCAACTTTTCACACAAATTTGTTCCATAGAAGATTCTGGAATGGTCTCACCTCCTGTTCAGGCCATGTTCCTCTTCCAGCCTAGGCTTCACACATCTCCACAGTGAGGGCTGGCTTCTGCTTCTGCACTGGTTTGTTGCCTGGTGAAAGGGTCTTCTATTCCCCTGGGGTTTGCTATGTTTACTGTAATGTAAATAATAGCATTAATAATACCACACAATAACATTAGGAAGGGATGTAGGACCCCCAGGTGGAGCTGCTCTCAGTGACATCGGTAGGCACTTCTAGCAGAGCCGGCTGCAGACCTGGCTGGTGCTGCAGCCCCAGCTGCCCGCAGGCTGTCGGGGACCCATTTCTGTCATTTCTGAGCATTTACATCGAGGTCTGCTTGTGCCCGGCCCCTGCCATGACTGCACTCGATGCTCTCCCCCGAATGGAGCCGTTCACAGCTCTGCTGCCCCGGCTTCGCCCGTCTGAGGCGTCCGGTGCCGCTCCTTGCGGGCGGAGTCCCCGCCGCGCCCAGCCCCGGCTCCCCGCGCGTCCCCTCCCCAGCCTGGCGTAGGTAAATAACTTCCAAGCAAGCCACTTTAATTAATGCAGGCAGTTCTGAGGGCAAAAGCAAACAGGACTTGGCAGCAAGAACTTTTAATGAGAATGTCATTAAGAAATTCAGACGGTGAACGCAGAGTGATTCCCGGTGCACCCGCCTGACTTCTCTGCCTTCCCAGTTCTTCCTGTCCACTAAACATAAAAATGTCATTTGTTTTCATAACCCCAGATTCCAGGCTTTCTTTCTCCTTTTATTAACCAATTTATTAGCAGGACATCAGCAGCCAGCTGGAGTCGGAGGGTAGAGCCCTCTGATCCCTTTTCTTGCGATCGCCTAATTATTTATAGCTATCAGACATCGGAGTTTCTATAAATTAAACCTGCTCTTCCCTAAGTTGCCCTTGGGTTTAAATCAATACTGGGCATCTCACATAATATGTGATTATTAATAAGTGATGTTTGAGGCCATTCCACATGGAGCAGCCCAGCACATGAGTCTGGAGGGGCTCAGCTGGGGAGCCGAGATGGGGGCAGAGCACGCCCTGGCATGGGGCTGGGCCGGCCTCAGGAGCCACGTCAGCCCAAAGCCCACAGTGAATCCTGCGGTTTGGAATGGCCATATACCTGTGCTCCTGATCTGCGGGACACACCAGCAGACATTTGTTCACTCGATAGCACTGCGGCGCTGGGCAGTGGCGGGGGCTGCATTTTCCTCTACATTGGAACAAATCAATTTTTTTCCATACAGGAAAAAAACCAAATAAACTTTAATTTAGAAGCATCTGACCTGCCTTCTTGATAAGATCAAATTTTTTGTGTATAAAAATATATTATCAAATACAGCATAATATCTATTATAATGTGAAATATTTAGTATTACATGCAATTTAAGCAAAAGTAATTAAAGTAAGAACAGTGAATATATTTATTTTGAATATTTCACCTTATCAACCAAATATTAAAAGGAAAAAAATTATTTAATCTTTCTCCCATCAAAGGTGTCATCGAAGCTGACACCCGCCAGTGTTCCCATTCCATGCAAACGCTTCTCGCCATGAAAAACTGCTCTTGGAGGGGAAAAAAAAAAAAAAGAAAAAAGAAAAAAAGAGAGCTCTGCTGCTATGGCGCCGCGGGGCTCGGGGGCTGCGGGCTGCGGGCTGCGGGCTGCGGGCTGAGGGCTGAGGGCTGCGGGCTGCGGGCTCGGGGGCTGCGGGCTCGGGGGCTGCGGGCTGAGGTCTGAGGGCTGAGGGCTGCGGGCTGCGGGCTGAGAGCTGCGGGCTGCGGGCTGCGGGCTCGGGGGCTGCGGGCTGAGGGCTGAGGGCTGCGGGCTGCGGGCTCGGGGGCTGCGGGCTCGGGGGCTGAGGGCTCGGGGGCTGAGGGCTGCGGGCTGCGGGCTGCGGGCTGCGGGCTGAGGGCTGCGGGCTGCGGGCTGAGGGCTGCGGGCTGAGGGCTGCGGGCTGAGGGCTCGGGGGCTGAGGGCTGCGGGCTGCGGGCTGAGGGCTGCGGGCTGCGGGCTGAGGGCTGAGAGCTGAGGGCTGAGGGCTGCGGGCTGCGGGCTGCGGGCTGCGGGCTCGGGGGCTGAGGGCTGCGGGCTGCGGGCTGCGGGCTGCGGACTGCGGGCTGAGGGCTGCGGGCTGAGGGCTGAGGGCTGAGGGCTGAGGGCTGCGGGCTGCGGGCTGAGGGCTGCGGGCTCGGGGGCTGAGGGCTGCGGGCTGCGGGCTGCGGGCTCGGGGGCTGCGGGCTGCGGGCTGCGGGCTGCGGGCTGAGGGCTGCGGGCTGAGGGCTGAGGGCTGAGGGCTGAGGGCTGCGGGCTGCGGGCTGAGGGCTGCGGGCTCGGGGGCTGAGGGCTGCGGGCTGCGGGCTCGGGGGCTGAGGGCTGCGGGCTCGGGAGCTGAGGGCTGCGGGCTGAGGGCTGCGGGCTGCGGGCTGAGGGCTGCGGGCTGCGGGCTGAGGGCTGCGGGCTCCGCTCCCCGCCGGTGCCGCGCTTCCAGCCCGGACCCGTCCCGGGGCTCCGGGGGGCGGCGACGGCCTCCGACAGCGCCACCTGGTGGGCAACGAGCGCCACGCGCCGCGCGGAGACACGGGGAACACCGGGGGACACGGGGGAACACGGGGGGCACCGGGGGACACCGGGGAACACCGGGGAACACGGGGGACACCGGGGACACCGGGGACACCGGGGAATACCGGGGAACACCGGGGACACCGGGGAACACGGGGGGCACCGGGGGACACCGGGGAACACCGGGGAACACGGGGAACACGGGGGACACCGGAGAATACCGGGGACACCGGGGAACACGGGGGACACGGGGGACACCTGGGGACACTGGGGAACACGGGGGACACCGGGGAATACCGGGGAACACGGGGAACACGGGGAACACGGGGGACACCGGGGAATACCGGGGACACCGGAGAACACGGGGGACACGGGGGACACCTGGGGACACTGGGGAACACGGGGGACACCGGGGAATACCGGGGAACACGGGGGACACCGGAGGACGCTGGGGGACAGGGCGACAGCGGGGGACACCGGGGAACACCGGGGTACACAGGGGACACCGGAGGACACCGGGGGACGTGGCGGCAGCGGGGGACACGGGGGCAGTTGGGGACACGGAGGGACAGGGCAGCAGGGAGGCACCATGGAGACAAGGGGCGCCAGGGACACTCAGGGCATCGAGAGCCCCAAAAAGACGGGGGGAACACAGGGACACAGAAGGAAGACGGGAGACACTGGGGACATTGGGGGAACAGGCCCACACTCGGCTCGGGGGCACCAGGGACAGGACAGGCAGTGGGACCTCGGGGGAATTTGTGGCCCATGTACATAGGCCTGTGGGGCACAGGGACAGGCCACATGTGGGACAGAAAGAGGCCAAATCGTGAGACAAGGCTCACATGGAGGCGATGTGCTGCAGACTGGCACTTCCCTTTTACCCCTTTTTTTGCACCTCCCCTTCCCTGTTCCGCCGCACCTCCCACAGCTCCCTGCCCTCTCTCCAGGGTCACTATGAACAGTCACTCCCTCGGTGCCCAGCCTGCTCCATCCTGAACAATCCATGGCAGCCCAAGAGCGGGCAGCCAAGCACCACTTCGGGACCCATGAAGGTGCTGCCCCACGATGACAGCAGGGTCATCAAGGACATCCTCGGAGTTGCAAATATCAGCACAAATAAGACATGCAAATGGGGAAGGAGCCACCACAGCTCAGCACAGTGCGCCGCCAGATCACCGTTTGGGAACAGCCCCACATTCATAAAGCAGCCAAAAAACCCAACTTTTTCTTGTTGAAAATAATTATATCTCGTCAAGTTTGGTGGCATCTGCAAAATATCTGTTAATCTAAATTCTATTATACTTAAAGAGCGGGACTGGGAGCTGTGCTAATGGTGGTTTTTTCCTCAGAGTTTTAGAAAGGGAATTAATATGTTCACACAGTGGGTTCCCCCTTACCAAGGAGCTGCTGGAGCTGCCAGAACTGGAGGAACCAACCTATCCTGGAGGTTGACACCTGCCCCTCTCCCTGAGTGACACCCATCCAGCTCAAAGCATCACCTTAAAAAGAGTCATGTTCCTGCTGTGCAGATGGGGTTGGGGGATCCCTAGTTGTGGCCTTTGCAGAATGTCCCCCCAGCTGTCCCCCTGTCCCTCCAGCCCATACTACCTGCTTGGGGCTGTGCAGGAATCCTTGGCAGGCATGGCAACAAATCACCAGCCCCACGATCCCAAAGTGTCCCTGCTGTGGGCCCTGCCCAGGCTGTCAGGGCTGTATTGGATCATCCTCGGCAGACTCAGGAGGCAAAACACAAATTTTCTGGTTTTGCCAACCAAGTCACCATAGGCAATAGCTGAATGAATTCCTTCTCCTTTCTGCCAGGAAGTAAACGCTGTTCCCTGCCCAGGGGCACTGCCTGTGCATCTGCTGGGGAATGTCTAAATATTAAGGAGGGCTCCAGATATGAGAATCCTTTGGGGAGCCCTGGCTCTCTCCCCTTCTGCCTCTGCTGATTGGAGAGTCCCTGTACATGCAAAGTCAGGGTTCCTGAAAGAAAAGGCTATGGTGATAGTAGGGATGGATGAAAATACCTGGTGCTGCATCATGAGTCCTAATAAGCTTGTGCCCACGTGCCAGGGAAGCAGACTGGGAAGGGCCAGACAGGAATGTGGCGACAAGCAGATTAAAGGCACAAAGCTGGGCGAGCTGTGCTGTGCAGAGCAGCTCTGCTGCCCTGAGCAGGCTGTGTCCCAGGCTGCCTCCACTGCAGCACAATGAGCCCTGGCATGGCCACCAGCCTCCTGGCACCTTTGCGCTACAGCCCTATCTGCACTTGCATATCTGTGCCACCACTGCTGGTGCCAGCTGTGGGGAGAGCCAGCCCTGCATCGAGCAGCAGCCGCAGCCGCCGGCCTCCTGGGCTCCTGCGAGGCACAACGCTCTGCTTGGCAGCTGAGGCCAAGAGCTTTTGCTGGTCGGAGAGGGTGGGAGAGCTTTTGGAGTGCGGCATGCCCGGCTGTGCCCCTTCCCTGTGCTGTGGCACCCGTGAGGCCAGAGCCAGGGAGCAAGGTGGGCAGGTGGAGTGGGGCTCTGGCTCAGGTGCGCCGCTCATTACCAGAACCAGTGAGACATTTGTTCACTCGTTAGCACTGCGGTGCTGGGCAGTGGCGGGGGCTGGCGTGAGAGCACGGACCTGGGGCTGGGGCTGCTCTGACCCCCACGATCCGGCACTGGTGCCTGAAACTGAGCTGTCTTCCAGGCCCCACCAAGCCCAAACTGCAAATCCCAGCACCTGGCACCTGACCACCCTTGGCGAGAGGAATGACCACCAGCAACCCCCTCATCTGGGACAGCCGGGGCGGCGCAGGGCCCAAGGGAAGCACGAAGGAATGGACAGCAAAGGGCACCTGAGAAGGACATCGGGCAGCAAAGGGGATGGGATGTCCACGGGGTCGACAGGCAGTCCCAGCACCATGAAACACTCCTGTCAAGCAGAGCTGCCCAAGGGCATTACTGTCACCTGCACATGGCTGCCCAAGGTGAGGAGAAACAGGGCCCCAAGGAACAAGCACCAAGGTTTTGGCTTCAGCCATGGCCAGGCAGCACCAGCAGCAGTGCAGAGCGGGCTGAGCTCCACCCGGAGCCAGCGGCAGCGAGCAGCAGCTGCCTGAGCCCTGCTCGGCCGGCGAGGCGGCGGTGAGTGACAGCAAACACCAGCACAGCACCAGAGGCAGAGCGGGCTGTGACAAACACTCACTAGAAAATAATAAAGTGGCAAAATAATTCTGCATCGGACACACTTACCAGAGCATAAAGAGTCTGAAAAGGAGACAACATCTTGTATCATCTATCTTCCTTAAATACCCAAGCTGTGACAAAGTGGAAAGCAAAATTATGATGAATGATCGGACATATTTAGTCTGTACCTGTGCTCTTTAACTAGGCCTGGTGAAATGGGTGCTAATGAAAAGCAGAACACCTACCAAAAAGAGGAGATTTCATTGAAAACAAGTCTTTATTACAAATTGGCACTTCGTTTTCATAAAGTGCATAATGAAGGTGCATATTGTGACATAAATTAAAACAGGCAAGTGATGGGTCAGCACTGCAAAACATTACACAAAGACAAATCACCAGTGAGCCCTCGACAATGGCTGTATCTCATTTACAATTTTTCGAGTACATTTTCAGATTGTGAGGGAACATGGCGAGGTTTTGTTCATAAACGGCATGCCATCATTTATTTTACTGCCTCATTTGAATATGATGAATACTGTAGCCCTTTATTTGTTCACAACAACCAAATAATTGTAGATCCGTGGGTTTCTGGGCAATTAATCACATTTTTTTCCTCCAACAATCCACTATAAACATGACATTGAACAATAAAGTACATTAACCTCTGCTTTGCACAAAAACTTTGCTTATTTAAACACTGCAAGGGTACCAGCTCCTGTTCTCCTTCCAAATGGATCCTGACATGCTGCCGGACGCTCTACCCTGTGGCCCCAGGATGTAATGAAGGGACGAGCATCTCACCTGCACCAACTTCCTGAGGGGTGGCAGCCCCTGGGGCCAGGCTGTGTCACCCTGACAGCACTGTCAGAGCCATGCCCTGACATTTGTGTCACCTCCACGTGATGCTACAAAGGCGACGCTGCCCGGACTGAGTGGGCACTGTGCTGGGTGTGAGTAGGGCTGGCGTGGAGCCGGCAGCTCCTGGGGATGCACCAGGCCCCGGGTGGCTCCCGTGGGTACACAGAGCTGAGCTGGCAGCTGGGGCAGCGCATCACACACAGGAGCCACCTCCTCCCCGCTGCTGCTGGCCGGGCTGCCCCGTGCTCCTCCCTGGCAGTGGGCACGGATGGCCATGGCAAAGCTGCCCTTGGCACCTGCTGCCAGCTGGTATCCGTGTGCTCTTCTAGGAGCAGGACAGTGGCATGGTGGCCCTTTTGGGACAGAGGAGCTTGTGTGAGGCTCTTCAGCTTTGTGATGAAGGCTCTTCCTTTGGGTTGAACGAGTTATGGGCAGGATCATTTCAATGAATTTCAGCGAATTACCTGACTCCAAAAAAAACTGGCAAAGTGTTTGTCAGCGATTCAAGACTCCTCTTTTTACAAAAAAAAAATCCCAAATTTTCCTGAAAGGAGGAGGCTTTGGGGAACAGCTGAGCCAGGGTGAGCCTGAGCAGCCCTGCCTGTGGAGCCCATCTCACCCCAGGATGATCCACTGGGGCCGTTCTCACTGCAGCTGCTGCCTTGTCTGTACATCCAGGCATCCCTCAGTTCTTCTGGATTTTGGCCGACCCTCATCACACTCCAGCAGTGTCATGAGGGGCTCACAGTGAGGGGGGCTGCCTGACACCCATCCACTCCAACATGTTAAATCAAAACATATTTTTCTTCCACATGGCTCTTATTTTTAACATTTTGAAAAATCCTGTTTATGGTTTGTGTTTTTTCTATTTTTTTTAATCTACCACTGGGGATAGATCCTGCCTGAAAAAAAATGGGTGTGCAGCCACTGTTAAGCCATGAAAAGCAGCGACTGGACTGTTATCTAACACTGTTGTAAGGTTACTATTTATCTAGAGCAACTGAAGTTGGCACTCACATCTGGCGCCTGGTACTTAGTGCAATTATTTATGATTTCCACCAAGATTTAAAAGCTCATCGCCGGCCTTGTAATGCAGTAACTGATTGCACTGCTAATGTAATTAAGAAAAGATTATGATGTCCACGTGGCACACCAGATGGTGGCATTCATAGCAATCGGCACACACAACTGGCAGACAACTGCACAAGGGCAGTGAGGCACAGGCAGCTGGAGCTGCCATGCCCTCTATGAATCCAAGTTGTGCACATGGGCTGCCCCATTCACCCCCACAAACACCAGAGGCGTGAACGGGGCAGTCCACATGCAAGGAGATCCCTCTTGGTGGGTGGATGCATCCTCAAGCATCCTCGCTAAACCTGGGAACCCATTTGGTGGAAGTATCTTCAGTTTGCCACTCATTGTTTCCATCAAACAAAATTCTCTTGGGAATTGGTGACTTTTTCAGCTCACTGAGGTGTTGTGGGGAATGAACCAGATTTTTTCTCATGGGCAGGATCCTGGAGAAAAGGAGGCTCAGGGAAGACCTTCACTCTCTACAACTGTTTGAGAGGAGGTCGTAGCAAGGTGGGTGTCAGCCTCTTCTCCCAAGCAACCAGGGACATGACAAGATTACATGGCCTCAGACTATGCCAGAGGAGGTTCAGGTTGGACATCAGAAGGAATTTTGTCACAGAAAGGGGTTGTTAAGTGGTTGGACTTGATGATCATGGAGGTATTTTCCAACCTAAATGATTGTGATTCTGTGATCATACCTCTGGCTAGGTAACACTGCAGTAGGAAGTGAGTGAGCCTTGTCTCACAGCATGTGGAGGTTCATCCTTGCCATGGAGTTCTTAAAAAGAGTTAAGTCACTGTGGGGTGACAATCTGGCCTGGAAGTGTTCAAGGCCAGGTTGGATGGGGCTTGGAGCAACCTGGTCTAGTGGAAGGTGTCCCTGCTTATGGCAGGTGGTTGGAGTTGTATGGTCTTCAAGGTCCCGTCTAACGAAAACATCTCTAGGATCCAATGCATTGGAGGCATTTCTGCCTGTAGGAAGAGGTAGTTTGGTCTTGCAACTCCAGTGCACGGTCCTGTGCCAGCTGGGACTGGCCCAGCTCCAACTCACTGCAACAGATCTGGGTTGAATCCACTGTTTCTCCTGCCCAAATACTCAGTCAGCAGGAAGGGATCCACAGCCTTGGATCTAAGCAAGACGAGTTTGAAATTTGCTTCCCCATTTTGTCAGATGATTATGGGTTTAGGGAAAATTTTGCTTTCCCATAAATGGAAGGTTTCTGGCTCATCATGTGAGTCTGGTCACTGAGGGAGTTGTACCTCTGCACATTTTGGGGTGCAGGGAAAGAGCCCTGCTGCTCTGTGCATGGCTGCCTCAGCTTGCGAGACTCCAAACTGAGAGGCAACTGCAGGTGCTCTTCAAGAAGCAGGTTCAGAAACTGGCAGGGAGCAGTGTCCTGCAGGAGCCTTTCCTTCCACCCATCCTCCTGGGACAGGGGCTCTTCTCCCACCATGGAGCTGGATTTAACTCTTGCAAAGGACAGTTCTGCTGCATTGCTCCAAATGCTGCTGTGGCCAGGGCTCTCCTGCCTTCTCTGGAGTTCTGCATTCTCTGTCCTGTCCCTGACACCGCTGGATCTGTTATTCAGGATAATTGCCCGTTCGCTTGTTGCACCTTCTGTCGTGGAAGTGATGCTGCAGCCTTGACTGGCTTCCAGCAGGGCAATGGTGAGAGCAGAGTTAATGCTGTGCCAGAGCAGGGAGAGGTTTTTCCTGGAATCAGTAATGTATGCCAAGAGCTGGTGTCACCTAAAGCCCATTCAACACCCGGCTCCCCTCTTTGCCACTGCCTGTGAATTGAATAAAGTGGCTCTGACTCATCCGCTCGTGGTGCTGGAGCTGACACACGCCAATGTGCAGGATGTAACCTCACTGGAGGTTTTTATACCATCTGTATTTGCAACATGAATATTTCAGCAAATCTGACATTTTGGAGACTTGTGTCTTCCAGGTTTAGCGATGCCAGTATGTGGGTCAGGAGTGCTGCAGGTTCACCCGCAGCATCCTGTCAGTAATTTACTGCTCGAGCGCTAAGCAGCGCGGCCGCGGCGCCGCAGGGTTTGTTGGCTCATTGAGCCCACACGGCTCTGGAGCAACAGAAAAAACAGGTCTTGATCTCTTGCTGCTGGCCTCTGCCTAAAAAGCATAAAGCAGGAGGCAAACCCACAGCAGCTTTCCTGCCAGTGCCACTGTAATATGGATGGTGTTTACTGTCACTTGTAGGATGAAGAGAGCAATAGATGGGGCTGGATGGGACAAGGTGTTTCTCCCTCAATGAACTGTCACAGCAACGGCCTCTGTCCTGCTGAGAACAGGCACAGGCCATCACACCTGTGGGAGGTGCAGGGTTTCTGGGAAGCTCCAGCCAGGAAGGAGGGCAGTAATTGTCCTAATGGCCCTGACCAGCTCCATACACCCACCACCCACACCCCTTCTTCATGGGTCCAGGAGCTCATTTAAGCTCCTGGCATGGCTAAGGCACTGATTCCTTCCCTCCTAGGAGGGTGGGACCAACAGGAGACATGGAACAGCCCAGAAATTAAATACCAGATAAGTTAACAAATAAATTAATAAACTGTGTAATAAATTGCACAGCTACCAAGAGATGGAGGGAGTAGGGAATCCTACAATGAGATCTGTAGCAGCAAAAAAGAATCTCTGTGAGCAGACCTTCCTGCTCAACTCAGGTGAGATTTTTGTTCTCTCTCACAAATTGCCACCTTTGAAACATTTACATTGAAACTTTCCATACGAAAGCTGCACTTGGCACAAGTGTCCTTGGGGTAGTAAGGAGCTGGAAGAGCCCTTCTCTGGCTAATGTCAGCTCATTATGGGTTACTGGTGCACGCACACATCCTGAAAGCAAAGCTCTGCTGTGGGATTGTGCTGGCTGGTTCCTGCCCTCGCCCAAGAGTGTTGTGATGCCTTTGGGTCAGTGACCTTCTGTTTGGGGACAGCCAGGTGGGGAATGGGGAATGTCTTGCTGTTCCCGATGACCCTTCATTAAGGATGTTGGGATAGCAGCTTTTCTGGTCTCCCAGCGATACGGTAATTGTCCAGTTATGACCGACTTTGGCATCCTTATCCACACCGGGTCCTGTCAGATGGATGGGAAGCTCGCTGGGGTGCTAATATGCACAAGCTGCAGTAGCCAAGGAGCCAAGCAACAGTGTCTAAAGCTGCCAGCTGGCCTGGGAATTGTCATGGAGGGAGCCAGTGTGCTCTTGAAGGAGGGGATGGGGCCCCTGGCATTCCCTGGTGCTGCTGCACAGGGGGACAGCTTGCGGCTGGATAGGGGTGCAAAATCCCTGGCTGCTGCAGTTTAACCAGTGTGTGAATTACTTCTTTTGGTTTAAGAGGAACAAGGGGTGCTGTCTGTGGCCCTGCTTTCAGGAGCTGGAAGACCAGAGCTGTGTTTTTGGGGTCCTGCATGGCTAAATGGAGAAAGGGCTGCACCCAAAGTCTTGCAAAAGCAGTTGAACTGTGCCGACCTTCCCAGTACCACTGCCAAAAGGTCACCTATTAACTGACTCCCTGGCATTCCTTTGTGCAAGCACCTGGCATTGGAAGGCTGTCTGCTGCCAGCATGTTCCTGGGACAACAGCTTTGCAACCCTGATAGCCACATCCATGGGTTTCCCTGCGCATATCCACAGGGAAAGCCATGGCCTGGCAGTAAGCAGCAAGCTGCTCCATCTGGCTCCCTCGGCCCCACCGGCAGCAGTGGGTGGCCAGGCGCTGTGGGGACAGCACCCACCCTGAGTGAGGAAGCAAAGCAAGCAGTAGCATTTCATCAGAGCAGGCCTGCAAAGAAAACATTATTTCCTCAAATGTGTTCATCATTCAAAATTATTCAAGCAAAGGTTTCCATCGTGCTGTGGCCATTACTCATAATCTGAGGATGTGGATGCGTGGCTCTCCTTGGTAATTAGTCGCATGGCATTCTCTCTGCCCTCCATTTGGTGGAACAGCAGTTGTGCCTTAGTCCCAGGGTGTATCCACAGAACAACAGGGCTGGTCCTGGCTGTGGGGCCTTGAAAAAGGACTCACGAGCCCAGATTTCATCCCTATACCACTAAACAGTGCCAGTGCCTGTGCACCCTGGGCCAGAGGCTCCCTGTGACCCTGGCAGGTCATGGGATGCTTTGGGCCCTGTTTCCCTTGCTGTGGAGGCAGCTGGTGACAGTCCCACCTTCAGGTGAGGGATGCCCTGAACCTCTTTAGGGGCTGAAACCCTGTCCTTGCAAAAGCCACCATTGGGCGCTACATAAATCAGTTATCTCTGGTAGGATTGCTGTATATTGCTGTCCTGTACATCATAACTGAAGTACAAATGTGACAACTTATCTAGTGCTTAGTAACAACTATGGGATAGGAAAGTTAATGGGAAATAGATCAAGAAACTGCTTTTTCCAAACCACTTCACCTCTTTCAGAGTGGGTGCCTGGGTTAAAGGAGATTAGGACCTCCTTACTTTTTTTAGAATAATCAAGGTGTAAACTAGAAATATAGAGGGGAAATTCTACTGCAAAGAGGTATTTTGGTGCACCAAATTAGAGGCAGCAGGTTAAACCTACCTTCAAGAAACACTAAAACCAGGCAGCAGCTGAGCCATGACCTGCAGCAACTCCAGCATGAAATGAAACTCTGGGCTGATTTTCCTCCAAAGGCAAGCATGGAAAACACAGAATGTGCAGCAATATTGCACTACTGTGCTAAATGTGGCTATGGAGAGATGAATTCCTGCAGCACAAAGGATTTTAAAGGACTTTAGCTTACAGGCAGGATGAGGATGCAGGATCCTTTACAGGTTGTTTCCCCCTGCAAAAAGGGATCCCTTTTGGTGGTTAAGTCTGACCAGGGCTTGCTGGGAGTTCCTGCTGCCCATGGGAGTAGCATGTGCAGCAGCACTGGGCCAGTGTCCTTGTGGTAGCCGCAGGATTCTGTATTTTGTCTGCTCTCAGCTGAAAGTGTAGAAACCTGTGCACAGTTATTCTTCAGAGGTGGTATCTGGGAACAGACAGATTTTGCTATTACGAAATGCTTGAAATGCAAAGAGGGTGGTGGGGATCAACCACTGTCTCCTGTCTTGGTCCAGCCTTTGACGGAGGAGCAGATTTGGCTGCTCACCTGAGGTGCTCTGGGCTGGCGATGCCAGGACAGGGGCCCTGCCTCCTGCATGGCCAGCCACAGCCCCGTCCTCGCCGGCTTTCCCCATGGAGAGTACGAGCTGCAGTGTGGTGGGCAGGACCTTGCCACAGCCAGCACTGGCAGCAATGAGGTCTCTGGCCACAGCACTGGGCTTCCTCTGGAATGGCTGTGGGATGGGCTCCCCAGGCACCTTCCTCACCCCCACAAATGCAGCCAGCAAACCACTGTGAGGTGCAAAGCAGTGCTGTTGCCAGTATTAAGCCCTGAGGAGTGGCACCAGCAGTCGCCATCCTTCCAGCCACGCCGTGCTGTGGCAGTCACACGGAGCAGGGTGGCATGAACGGAGCACGTCCCACACAGCTGGCAAACCTGGCTTGCATGCACAATTCTTTGGAACAGTACGCTGAGGGATCTGAGTTCTGGCAGCCATCCACTCAGGGATAAGCAAGCCATGTTTGTTCAGCCACAGCCCCAGTATGAGAGCCAAGACTGACCGAAATTCCCCCTATTAGGTGTCCTGAAAAGACGACACTGGTATGAACTGGACAGCATGTACAGGACTGCAGTGTGAGAAAAGACATGCTCTGAATAAAGAGGAGTAAATAAATGCATCTTGAAAAATATGGATGTAAAATATTCACAGGAAAGCATTATACTTGCAAATATTTATGCTTTTGAGTAACTTTACACAGATTCACCAACTCCAGTGTAGCTATGATTCATGTCCCCAATACCCAGTATGTGCTGATTCAGAGCCCGTGCCCTGTGCCCTGTGCCCTGTGCCCTGTGGAAGAGCACAATGGGGCTTTTCCCAGCCTCCAAACCTGCCGAGGTTTAAAGGTGCCTGCGGGCAGAGGTGCCAGCACTTGCCCTGATCTGTGCTGCCGTCTGGCTGCAGTCACTCCGAGGGCAGCAGCTAAATCGTGCTGGGAGTGACTGTCTCTTTGGAAAACATGTGATTGCAGATCATGCCACAGACACATTGGGATATATGCTTGCAGTGAATCTTTGAATATTTTGTGGATACTAAGCAGCAATTAGAGTCTTCCTTTGGAATCAATTCATTTCCTACCACCGTGGTAGCAGGGAGTATCTTATTGAAACTCTCGGATTTTTAATATTATTACACTAAAGACTCTCTCAGTATCAGCATCTCCGTGGGGGAGCATTAGCACACTGTAATGGGTAACAACTTCTCCAGTTCAGGAAATCTTCTTGTATTTGTAATAGGACATTTGGGGCATATATTATGTATGGGACATATATTTCTCATTTCCACCAGGCATCATCTTTTCTTCTCTCTAAATTACTCTCCAAATCAAAAAAATGCATTGTATTCCTTATCGCTCAAAATATATATATTTTTTTTTAATCTTTGGATGCAGAAGCCACTAACAGTCATCAGGGTTGTACTCACTAGGAGCCAGAGAGCCTTGGTCAAACAGGGAGGGAATGGAGCTGCTGTTCCAAACACTCAGTTATTACCATGGTTCAACAAGCACCAGCCTGAAATGCTTTACTGGAGAGAAGCACCAGTCAGGACAGGAGAAAGGTTTGGTCCCAGCTCAGGGTTGTGTCCAGGATGAAGCAGGACACCAGTTTCAGTTGTTTGCTTTATGGACAGGAACACAAAACCACTAATGTGTATGTTGCCTTCCAGACAAACCTCTCAAACACTGACTAATCAAAGCTCATAGTGTTTTGCTTGGTAGTAAGTCTGACCACACCAGGATGAAGAGCAAGGAGCTGGAACAGCCCTGATGATCAAACCCGAGAGCTCCCCTGGTCCTCAGCTCTGCAGGCACATCAGCACCTGGCCAGCCGAGCTCCTGCCTACCCCAGAGACAGCCAGAGAGGTGCAAAACCAACCTGGAGACATCCACAAAAGGAAAGAGAAGGGCTGTTGGCTCAACCACTCCTGCTCGGCTCAGATTTGCTAAAGCAGTGTAGAGACAGTACAAATAGGACGGAAGACACAAACCATTATCCAGGTGAGAAAAGAACAAGCTGAACAGACCTCCTCAAAAGATGGCCAAATCAAGCAAAAAGACAATGGGAGAGGGCGAAAAAAAAGGGGAATTACTATTTTAGTTAAAGGCAGAATATCAGTCAAGGAAACATCCTGTGACCATAGAGATGGACCCTCTGACAAATGCACCACCCTGCCACGTGGTACCTGATTTTGTCAACGGGAGGAAATCTGGGTGTCTGAGTGAGATCCTTCTCTTCTAAATCACAAAGGCCAGGCTCCCCACACAAAGAAAACCCTGGCATCATGGAAAATAGAGTAAACCAGCTCTATAAAGGATCGGGGGAGACCATCAGCTCCAAGGGAATGAATAATGTCTGATAAGAGCTTTTGGGAGGGCTTTCGACTTGACCAGTAACAAAAATTCTCCAAGCTGTTCTTAACCCTTTGGTATTGTAGTTTTTCACCTTCACAGAATCTCTTGCTGCACTTCACACACATCACTTCTCAGCCTCTCACAAAGGGGAAGAGGTTTCTGCCCTTCTCTTTAATTCACATACACATCAACATGTTTCCTTCTCTCTCTTATTTCATTCTTCACCCCAGGATTTTATTATTCTGCTTTGGATTAGCAGCTCCAACTCTCTGTCTTGCACCAAAGGCTACTGATGTCAGCCCCTACACCCATCTTGCTGCTCTCCAGACGATTGTTGTTGACTTTGCTTCAGATAAGGTGCTCAAAATCCAGTGCAGGACAGCTTCAGGATCGGTTCATGTAATGATGGCTATGAACCATGCTCTTGTCCCACGATATGCTGCAATTCACATCATCTGCTAATTCAATGAGGGCATTGTCACTTTCAACCCTGGCATGTGATAAGGTTGAGCAGAACCAGACCTTTGCAGACCCTCCATTCGGGATGTCTTCCGTGCTGTGAGTGGACCCCAAGGCTGCTGGTCACCCAGCCAGGCAAACCCTGGCCACTTTGGACCATATCTGTTTAATGTGTTTTTCAGGCCATGGTGAGACAGAGCATCAAATATCTTAACGAATTCAAGGTAGCTCCTGAAACCGCTCATCCCCCCAACCCCAGGGACTTTGATAACCAGCTTGTTTGACACCATTTGCCCTTCCTCAGCCCACAGCAGCTGCTGCCCATCTTCTGGATGCAGCCTGTTTCAGAAGGAAGAAGGAGGTTACATTGACCAAATCACAACTATTCAGCCATTTCCACCTGGCACCTCCCGTCTGCTCTGGGGCCGGGGGGGCTGTTCGGAGCATGCTGGGGAGCTCGACCGGGCATCGCCCTGTTCCCGGGGAAGGGAGGTTTTCGCGAGGTGTCGCCCCCGGCCCTGCGGGGCCGTGACGGGGCCGAGCCCCGCTGCCCGGGGGCGCGGGCGGGGCCGGGCCGGGCCGGGCCGGGCGGAGCGGCAGGAGGCAGCGCTGCGCGGCAGCCGCGGTGAGTGTCCCGTGGGACGGGCCGGACCGCGGGGCTCGGGGCGGGGGTCGCGGGGCGGCGCAGGGGCCGGGCCGGGCGGGGCGGGATCTGGGCCCTGCGCGCCGCGGTCCGGCCGCGGTGCGCGCGGAGCGGCGGCGGTGGGAGCCCGAGCCCCGCCGTGAGCCCCGGGCCCGGGGCCGCCCCGAGGCCTGCCCGCCGTCCGCTCCGCTCCCCGCCGCTCCCCGCCCCGCGCCGCTCCGCCCGGGCCCGCAGGCCGCTCCCCCGCCGCCGCTCCTCCCGCCGGGCCGCGCCGCGCCGGCTCCGCCGGGCGATGAGGAGCTGCTTCTGCCTGCGCCGGGGGAGCCGCGACCCGCCGCCCGCCGCACGGGCAACAGTTAAGTGTCCCTGCACCCGCCGCGGCCCCGCTGCCGGCCCGGGCCCGGCGGGCTCTCGCGGCTCCTGCGATCGGCCCGGCGGGGCCGGCCCGGCGCGGCGCGGCGGGAGGAGCGGCGGCGGCGCTCACACGGCCGCGGCGCCGGGCGAGGCGGGCGGGCTGAGCCCCCGGGGCGGCGGCGGGAGCGCCGCGGGCCGGGGCCGCCGGGGCTGCCGGGGCCGCCGGGGCCGCCGGGGCCGGGCGTCGCGGGCTCCTCGCGGCTGGGCCCGGGTTGGAGTGCCCCGGTGGCCTCCGTGAGACCCGGCGGCTCCTCCGAGGCTGGGGTAGCTGCAGGAACGGCCCTCGGGGACCAGCCCCAGTGACCTTGACCTGCTCTGGAATTTACTGTAAATTCTTCTTGGTGTCGGTTAGAGAAAATAACAAAACTCCTTCTGTTTCGTGTGGTCTTTTGCTGCATTGGTAGCATGGGCCTACCTGACTGCCCGTTTTTCACCTGTGCTTAGTGCATGGCTGGAGGTGTGACACTGGCTGACTTCTTACAGCCGGGCCAGGGCAGCGACACAGAGTTGCCTGTGTCTTTAAGTATTCGCGCCTTGCATCACCGAGGCTTGCAAGCTTTCTCTGAGGTTTCTGGAGAGATTTTCAACGGTCCAAGAACACCAAACACCAAGCTTCGGTGTTCTCTGCACGTTCCTAGAGCTGGGGCATTCTCAGCTTGGTCGCAGTAACACTGAAACCAGACAGGCTGGGTGTCAGCAGGTGTGTAACTGCTCAGGCTAAAGCTTGGGTTTCTCCATTTTGTGTTTTATTTTAACTGAGTGAGAATGTGCTCATTTATCCTTTAGGGAGCCTGTGTGTTGTGTGGCAGGTTGGTAGTGTCATCCCTATAATTTTTAGCTGAGATAGCCTTCCCTACTAGACGAAGGCATATCTTGAGCTTCTGGAGGTGTGAAATAAAGCAGACAACATCTCGCTCTTGTAGCATGTGCTTCTCTGACAAAGCAAATCCCAGGCTCAAGGGTACTGGTAGCCCCCAGGGACCCGTTCATACCTCTGGCAAGATAGAAATAACTGAAGTGAATTTCATTTCAGTTTTGCTGCCCTGTTGCCAGGTCATCTGTGTTTGGAAACCTATTTTGGTTTGAAACCGGACACTCTTCAGAAACGTGTGTCCCTAGTTAGAAGTGCTGTGAAGCAATATAGGGTCTCAATTTTGCTCATTCTGTCGCTTAAGTTCCTGTTTCCATACCATTCAGTCACAAAGTGTGGATTCTGCAGCTGGTGCAGGGCAACGGTCTCCTATGGGAGCCTGTGTGCAGGGGTGATTCCAGACATGCCTTCGATGGGGGTGAAATGTGACACTGAAATTCTTCCTGTTTGTGATGGTGGCCTCCAAGGCCCTGATGCTGATTGCCACTGCAGGCTCCTGTTTTTCTGATTGAAACTATGTCCTATTCCATGAACAGAAATAGAAAGTTGGCTGGGGCCGTGTCCGGTTCCCGGACGCGGTGGGAGCGCAGGCGTGCGTAGGAGTGCAGCAGGGTGGCTCCGAAGCAGCACACATTGTGCCAGGAGTGCTGCCTGCCTTCGTAAAGGGATGGAGTGACAGGCTGAGCAGGCGGACGAGGCTTTGAGCAGCGTGTCTGCCTTGGTTTATGGGACTATTTCCCACAGACTGCAGGCACTCAGTGAGGTAGTTGATATTTTTTTTCCAGTTTTGCCTTAGCTCATACTTTTCTGCTTGTGGGAAGAGCAAACCAGTGTCAAAGTGCAGGGCTTGTAGCTGGAGGAAGAAACAATAAGACCATTCTCCCTCCACGTCCCTGGCTATTTAACTTCAGAGCTTGACCCGCTTTGCTGGCAGCATGATGTTTCTGTGGCAAATACATTGCAAGGCCTGATCTGGTCATGTATTCACCAGCTCTTGAACTTGTTGAAAAGGAGTACTGAGAGCAAAAAATGGTCTAGAAATTACAATAATGCATTCATTTCTGAAAGTGGGTTCTTCTGCTGTATATATGTCCCAGCCAGAGCCCAGCAGTGTGTGTGGTCAGTCACCTCAGTGGAGCCAGCAGAAAAGTATGCCTAGGATAAACTAATAAAGGCGGATGAGCTACAAAGGAAATGGGAGAGAACAAGCAAAAAGGATCTAAACAGACAAACTTGGGAGTGCGGGCAGAAGGGGAGGTGTGTGTGACTGTGGGCACGGGCTGTGGGAAGAAGGCCGTGCCAGAAACTGGTGGTCCCAGAGGACCTCTGCTGCAGCTGGGCATCAAGATCTCTGGGACACTGCGCCTCCTGCCTTGAGGCATGTCTGGTTTGAGGGTTGGGCAGCATTCGGGATAGAGCCAGCAGCATGGTGGCTGCTTGTCGGAGAGTGCATCCTGTCCATCTCGTCCTTCAACCATCCCACCCTGCTCTGCTGCTTGGGGCTGGTGCTGGCAGGATGCATGGGGACTTTTTCTGTTAGAGACACATTCTTTCCCCACTGGCTTTGTCTGAGCGGCCCCACAGTGTTCTGAAACTTCTTCCTGCCCCAGAGCTCACATCCGGCTTCCCTTGGCTGCTGGGGTGTGCTGGGGACTGGATGTGGCCCCACAGCTGAGAACGACTTCCAGGGAGCATGCTCCCAACTAATGGGAAAAATGTTCTTCTCATTGTTTGGCCTGTTCCCAGAATAACCCTGCAGTGAGTGGTTTGGCACAGGCAGCTTACTGCAGGATGCTGACAGGCCATATCCTGGGCTGAGTGCTCGGCCACTGTGATGGTAGGTGAGCGTGCAGGTCAAACTCACATTGCTAAAGAGAATTAAAATAACAAGCTACCTAATATGGCTATTTATAGAATCCTGCTCCTTAATTTAATCTCCTCTTTCACTGTTTGTTTTTTTCATTTTTAAGTTAAAAGGTGCAATGGAAAAGAAACCAAACTTTGTTGACACCCTTGGGAAGAAGTGCAGTGTAACTAATGGTCTGTGTGATTGCCGAGCCAGAGACTCCCCTCTCACCTGTGCGGAGTTCACAAAAACATTTATCCCAGTGTGCAAACAGACTGCTGCTGCTCCATGTCTGTTCTGGATGCATCCTCAGTGCCACTCGTACAGCAGGAAGCTGCCCAGCGTGACTGGCCTGGTGTGGCAGGGCCTGGCCATGCTGCAGTGGCCCCAGCAGGTTCACTCCCTGGGCAGGTGCTGTGCCTGCCATCCCTGTCGGCTGCAGGCACGGGGCAGGGGAAGGTACTAGGCTCGCTGGCACGGAGCTTGGTGGCCCTTGCTGCAGCAGGTGCTGCTTGGGGCCCTACGCCGGTGCTGTGCCGTGTTGCCCCGTGGCATCCACCACGGCGAGGCAGAAAGCCCCACGCCCAGTGCTGCTGCCATAGAGGGGCTTTGTGTGAGCCAGCACAAAGTGAGGATTGATGCCGTCCCCCTCCCGCTCCTGTGCCGAGCAGGGCTGCAAATGGCTCCCACAAAGGTGCCCTTCTTCCTTCGCTGAGGACGGGGTGCTGGTGGGCTGAGGGGGACTGCTCTGCGGCACCACGCTGTGGGTTGGAGCACCCACCTTCCCCCCGTCTGTGCTGGTGCCTGGGACCTCCTTGTCCTCAGCCTTTCCCAGGCTGACCTGGCAGCTGCTCCAGTTCCTGCCGGGGCAGCTGGCCCTCCCCGCAGCAGGCCCCAGCATGGTGAGACGGGACCTGGGCAGTGTTCAGCAGCAGGCACTTCACGAGGGCACATTTGGTGGAGGCTGCTGGCACCGTGTGAGCAGATCTGCTTCCCCACAGTGCAGCTGCAGCTGTGTTGGAACCTGCCATGTGGTGTTCTTAACACGCTGGGGAATACCATAATTTACCTGGATTTCAGTTCAGAATGGCCTAAGAGAAGCTTATGTCAGCATTCATTATCTTCCAGCTCCTCCCAATGGGTAGTAACAAGTCACCACACTGTTGAGAGTGACTTGAAAAAGTTTCAGAGAACGTTCGTGAAGAACAGATTGTAAGCTCTTTGTTAAATTCACATTATGTTTGTTCCATGCTGTATGTTTGGGGTTCTGCATTATTTGCGAGGCACCCGGGTGAGCTGTGGCGTGGCGCAGGCAGTGGCGCGGGGTCTGTCGTGGCTGTGCTGGTGCCTCCAGTGTTCCTGCAGCAGGGTCCCATGCTCTTCGCCCACTCTGAGGACGGGGAGCCTGCTGGGAGAGGAGGGCGAGCCCCTGTGGCTCAGGCTGTGCTTACCATCATGCTTTGAAGGTTTGAGCTGCTTTGGGAGTGAAGAGGGTTCACTTTGCTCTGTGTGTGCTGGATGCGTGTCCCGGTGCCAAAGCAGAGCTCTCTCCTCTGTTTGGTTCATCAGCAATGGTGTCTGCGCCATTACTGGTCACTAGCATCTGTTGTTTTGGACTCCTCAAGTGGTCTGGCTGTTCATGTGACATTATTATTATTTACATAGGGCCCAGACTTGCTCTCTTTTATTGCCTGCAGCACGATGTTTGTTCAGACTGGGCATTGTGAAGTGTAAACCCAGGTCCCACTGGCACCAGTACTCACCTCTGCCTTTTCTAGAAGCAGTAAGTAACCAGCCGTCTAAATGGCTTAGAAATGCTGGGGTTTGATTGCTCTGAGGAGGGAATTGAATTAGGCAGCTCTGGTTCACGGCTTGCCTGGCTGTGCAACAGTGATGCTTGTTTACACAAAGCACTTGCCCTTTTGTCTTGGGGTGTGTGGGGGGCGGTTTCCTGGGGCATTCCTGCCTGCTGAAAGCCAGAGAAGACTTGCTTTAACTGGCTGCCTCTGCAGGAGACCACATGCTGAGGCAGTGACACCTCTCCCCATCCTCCACCTCAGTTGTTTCAGCCCCTTTCTTGTCCTCTCCTCCTGCTTCCTGCAGCAGCATCCCTCCGAAATTAGTTGGTCTTACCTGCTTCTGTCCCTTTTGCCTATCTCCCTCCCCTGATGTTCTTGGTGATGTGTCTCTTCTGGAAGATGCTCGGGCCTCCTCAAGGCCTCTCTGCTTTGCACCAGCCCACCCTGTGCTTCCTCTGTGCTCCCTGGTGTTGAGGCTCCCTGCAGCCAGTGCGGTTCTGCATCCAGCGCCAGAGACATCTGTGCTGCTCCTTGAAAACGGTCTGGCTGAGGGGGGTGTGATGGGACTGAAGACTCATGGGGGAGCCCCAGCATGTCTTAACACCCACAGTGAATGGGGAACCTCCCTCTAAAGCCATTAGGAGCAGATTTCTTGCTGTTTAAAATGACAGAGCTGCTTCAACCAGCCTGACTTGGGGATGAAATTTGTTCTCTTTTTGGGAGGGAAGGGGTTGAGCTTTCGTTTTCCTGTCGTTGCTAGATGGAGACCAGCCCATGGAAGCAACAAAATAAGTCTCAGAGGCTGCCAGCCCAAATTCCAAACCTATTTGGCATTGCACAAGTTTACACTCTTATCAAAAGCAAATGAAAGTGCAGAAGGTGTGTCTGGCCTAATCCTGTGTTTACCTTGGCCGTCTGTGGTGTGTCAGCACAGGCACTGTGGCATGCATGTGTGCTCTTGGTTCTCTGGCTTCTGCTGGGGTGTGCTGCCCAGCAGCCTTTAATTCTGCTCCTTTCTTCCAGGATCACTCCATGATGCCTGAGGTGCGAGACCTCACCGATGCCTTGCCCGACCTGCCGATGGATCCCATCACAGGCGTTGGTGTGGTCGCATCCCGGAGCCGAGCACCGACTGGATATGATGTAGTAAGTAGAGCTGTTTGAGCTGCTGCTGCAGCTAATGCTTTGTTTCTGCACTAATGTGGCTTTATTTTGTTGGGAACAGCAAGTTCCAGAGAACTTGCCTTCAAACTGAGCTGTGAGAAGTCATTTGGTAGCCAGCTGCCCATCTTTCAGCCCACAGCACTTAGTGCTTTCCTTCAGCAGGGGGTTGTGGGTGCAAATGTGCCACTTCATCTTTGCCACTCCAGAGGAGCTTAATTTTCTGGAGGAGGGGTTTACAGAAATAGCTGACCACTGTGGCAAGCAAATTTAATAATCCTAGTAACATTCATCCTGAAGGAGTCCTAAGTATTGTACAAATTATATCTCTAAATAAATGGATCCCTCATCAGCTGTTTAATCCCACATACCAGCACTGCACAATGATGATGAGAAGCTCCAGAATGGGAATCAAAGAGTTTTGCAACAAGCTGAAATTGCAAGGATGATTTTGATGGGCAGAATGCAAACCTCTAAGGTTTGGCAGGAGACTGGCAGCAGGAAAAGGCAGCTGGATACAGCAGAGATGAATGTGTGTGTAGATAAAGGGAGGTCACTGTTCAACAGCTGCTTGTTCCTTGGATTAGTCATAGATTAGTGTCCCAAACTGTGAAATACAAAATACTGACCTTGCAGTGCTCTACAGAGAAAGATTTGGCCTGTAGTTCATCTGCTCCCTTTTCTGTGTGTCCTGCTCCAACTGTGGTACACCACAACATTGGGTTTCCAGAGCCACACAGCTTGTGTGGTGGGAGTGGAAGCCAGCTGACTTGAGGCTTTGCTCGCACCTCTTCAGCTCTGGATCATTGCATACCTTGTTTACAGTGAAGAAGTAAAATGGATCAGGCTGAAGTAAGGACACAAGGGGGGGGAATTGTGAAAAGGCTTCTTAAAGACCTGGGAGGTTTTTACATTTACTGTGTTTTTCCAAGTGCTCATTATCTGTGTGAGCCAGGCTGTGTAATTAGCTGCTTGCCCTGATAAAGAAGCACGGGACAGTGTGAGACTCGTGATAACAGAATTGCATTTTGCCTAAATGGCTGGGCAGAGAGAGCACTCACCCCAGATAGCCTGTCTGTGGCTTAATGGGGAGTTGCAGTGCTAGCGCAGTTTAAACTAAACGTGATAAAAGAGTCTTCCTGTGGCTTAATCCAATTATGGTGGTGGTGTAATGCTGGTGAATGTGGGTCGCTCTCTCCCAGGCACAGTGAGGAGCTGCCTTTGCTCTGGTTCTGCTGCCTCACTGTCTGTTCACAAGGAGCACTGTCTGCCCTTGGAGCAGCCGTGGGGCAGTGCCTGCTGTCTGCTGTCCTTCCCCGAGCACGGCTGCCACGCGCCAGCCACATCAGCCCTGCAGTGTGCCTGGGTGCTGCCAGCCGCCCTTGGTGTCCTGTCTCCTGTGCAGCACCCGCTATCAAGGGGCCGTGCTGGGTGCCACGCTGATGTGACAGGGGACAGTGGCAGGCAGGACTGTCCTGCTCTTGCCTGGGTGTTCGTGAGGGTGGCTTGTCTGTGAGTCAGTGCACTGGAGCAGTGTGTGGTATGCCAGGTTGCCACTTCCCCATGACTTCTCTGGAACCTGGTCTGGCCCAGCTGAAAGCGTGAAGCCGAATGCGTGCAAGTGCACTGCTGAGCACAGCAGAGAAACTGTGTTCTGAGACATGGGCAATGTGCAGACCTGGGTGGCCTTGGGATCTGTGTTTCTGCAGATATGCCGTTTCCTTAATGAGACACTGACAGCTGATTGCTGTAAAGCCTTGAGGAAGGCAGCTGTGACAGCTGCATCCCAGAAGCGTGCTCCTTGAAGCCCTCATAGTCAGAGGTGCACACTGCACCCTGGAGAGGAGAACCACTCTCATCTTTTGGGAAGCATTAACAGCAGTGTTTCTTGGGATGTTGTAGTCCCCTTAGGGTTCCAGTGGCTTTGTGTGTCACTACAGCTTCCTGCAGCATTCAGTTCTACAGGTGGATTCAGAGTTGCATGGGAAAGTATTTCCTCATGTAGTTTCACTGATGGTTTCAAGTTTTGCAGTGAAGTAACCAGCTCTTCCTGAGATACCAATGCTATTTATAGGCTTTACCAGTTCCCCTTCCATTTGTATCCTTCTCCAATGAACATCCTTTCCCCTTTCGTTCTCTTTAAAAGAAATCTCCAGGACCATAGGTGCTTCATCCCAGGTGTAAATCAAATGCCTAGAGATGTCCAGGTCCATTTCCCAGGTTCACATGGAGCCCCAGGGCTCAGCCTGCTGCCCATCTGGAGCTGGCAGGCAGCAGTGCCTAGGGGGTTGTCTTGGCAAATGGGCCAGAGCTCTTTTTTCCTCTGTAGTTCTTTAGTTAGTCCATAATCTCTATTGCCTTTGTGTCTCCTTAGAAAACAAATCCACTACTGGCACTTGTAATGACTGGCCAGGCCTTTCACAGCTGAAGCACCAAAGACTTGATTTTGCCAAAATATACAGAGTGTGTCTGAACTTAGATTCCTGAAAATCCAACCAAACTGGCAATACTGAGTGTCTGGGTGGGGAGGAGAAGTGGGAGGCAGGAGCCTGGGATAGGAGAGAGGTGTGGTTCCCGTGCAGCCATGTTCTTTGCTGCAGGCTGAACACCAGTTCTGTGGTGGGGTTTGCTCTGGGGCAGCGCCCGAGCGAGCTGCTCACCCAGCAGGAACAGCCCTGACTCTGCCAGAGGGGCAGATCACCCTGTGGGGCAGGAGGTTTAAAGGCCCTGCTTGCCAAAGAGCTGACTGTGGTAGCAGTAGCCCCATTCTGACTGCTGTGCAGCAGGTAGATCACCCTGTACTTACAGGGCTGTCACTTCCTTACTGCATGTCACTGTCAAGTCCGCTGTTTGTAGCACATGGGTGAGGAGTGTCTTCCCCTGGCTTCAGGAGGAGGACCATTTCTTGTGCCTGGGGTGCTGTGTGCTGAGTGCCAGGTGCCGTATCCTCTGTCTCGCACGTTCCTCGCCTCTCAGCCAAGGAAGGACTGGGCAAGCTGGGGCTGCAGAGTGCTTGTCCTGCTGGCCAGGTCTGCTGCAGCCTCTCCCACTTGGCTCCTGTCCTGAGGGCA
Organism: Corvus hawaiiensis; assembly: GCF_020740725.1. NCBI lineage: Eukaryota > Metazoa > Chordata > Aves > Passeriformes > Corvidae > Corvus > Corvus hawaiiensis. Next base: position 479,721 of record NC_063233.1, on the reverse strand, counting down.
TGCAGATTAGGCATGGCTCTGCTTTGAGAGCTGCTGAGACTTCTCCTTTGCTTGCAGGAGCCCAGCAGGTGATGCAAGAAGTTTCCTGTTTATATTGCTCTGTTTTCTTTCCCCATGAGTTTTCTGACAAGTTCATTCATGCTTACATTCTCCAGGCTTGGAAAAAGTCTTCAGCAGGATGATGTGAAGGAAGAGCAGAGCACTCAGGGTGCGTTGCTGGGGATGTTGCCTGCAACTGTTGCAGTTTGGCAACTAGAATTAGATATTTAGAATTATATTATATTAGATTTAATTGGAATTATATTAGATATTAGAATGGCAGGGCTTTTCATAAAAAAGGGTCTGATTGGAGGTTTGGAGGCGTTTTCCTTGTTAGGTTGGACTGTGACAGTGCCAGGCCTCCCTCCAGAGGGGCAGCAGTGCCAGCGCGGGGGCCCTTCGGATGCCTCGGCTGTGATGCAGCTGTGCCCTGTCAGTGAGTGGTAGAGAAGATGATACCAACTGAAGTGATGTACCTCAACCTCAAAAATGCGGTATTTTTGTAAGTGAAGTTCCTTAAGCTTTCAGAGGTTAGATAAAAAGGGCATTTGATAGCAAGTTGTAGCACCAGTTTTGCAGTTGGATGTGTTGCTGCTTGTTGATTTTTGGGCATGTTAACATAGCTGGCTAGCACAAAACTTGAACCATGTCGATTAAGAAAGTGATGAAATCTTAGTCTTGTCTTTCTAACTGTTTCTCGCAAGGTCTGCAGTTCAAGCTGACCATCCCTATATGCCAGCAGTTTTCCCAAGCAGACTGTTTCCTGAGTATCTTTTCGCCAGGACTGACTTAGCAGCTGGGGAGGGAGATGCATGTGGATTTTACATATTCCTAAACTAGCAGTTCAGGAAGGATTTGAATGCAAGGAATTGAAATAAGCAAAAAAATTCAGCAAAATCCTATTCTAAAATGTGGCTGTTTAAAAATCAGGCATATCTCTTTGCAGAGGCCTGAGCACAAAAGCTGTGTGTGTTGTACAATGGTTCGAGCTGAGGTGGGGCTTGTGAACAGCAGTTGCCAAAATTCGGGGAGCAGTCGGTGCACTTTGCTGCTTTGATCAGACCATAAACACTTGTCTCCCTGCTGCACTCGGGATAATCGGAGGCCTTGTCAGCACACAGCTTTTGCTTCCTGCGCCCTGCACAGTCTCAGCTCAACTAAACACGGGTGCAAATAGTGACAAGTGTCAGCTCTTTGTTATCAGGCTGCTCTGGGGCCAAGGGCTCGCTCGGTGTGATTAGGCTCACAAGAGCTGCAGTGGAGCAGTTTGTCCCATCTGAGAGGCATTAGGCAGAAGTTCAGCTGTGCTGCTGTGGAGCTTCAGGCTGCGCTGGAGTCTCCTGTTGGAGATGTCAGTTGGGTGTTAGTCTGATGGGGTAATCTTGTTTCTGCTGCCCTTCTCCTTGTGTTTGCCTTCTTGCCTCCTCTCTTGCTCAACAACAAATGTTTTGGGGCCAGGGCTCTTACCAGCTTGCTCAGTGCATGGTGAGTGCTCAGCTGCTGAGAGAAGAGCCCTTCCCCAGTACATGGTGCTGCCTCCTGCCCACTCCTTGAATCAGCTTGAAGTGAGATTCTCTCCTGCACATCATGCTTAACATGCATGTGTTCTGGGGCGGGTCCAGGGTCTGTTTCCTTACCCACCACCATCGTGTGCCATCAATTCGGCTGGATGTGGGGTTGCATTGGAAAGGGACATTTTCAGGGTGTGTCCTTGCATGCAGCTCTGCTGCTAAAATCCACCGGTCACCAGGGATTTCCACACCTGCTGGAAGCAGCTTTTTGACCTGGGAGCCAGAATTCCTTGATGGCTTTCCATGAAAATAGTCCCAAGATGGGTCAGTTTCTGTGCTCTGTCTTCACGGACCCTCCCAGCATGCCCGGGGTGCCCTTGTGTGTAGGGTGGTAATGAATGCCTCGATGTGCTGACTTTTCCAAACTATTGTTTGGAGACTGTAACCGAAGTTGCAGTTTCCTCATTAGAGTAGCCTTTGTCAGAGCATCTTTAGTCAAGGGTCTCCTGAGAGACAGCATTTTTAGAACTTCTTTTTATACCTCCTCTTGAAAGTTCTTTGCATTGCACCTTGTGAAGAAACTAATGAGATGCTGTGAAAGTTTGGGCTGCTGTTAATTAGGAGAGGTCTGAGGAAGAAGTACTGCACATGTATTAACTTTATCTTGGCTCACATGTCTCCTCTCTCCCTCTGTCTCTTCTTTGCAGGTTGCACAAACAGCAGATGGCTTGGATGCTGACCTGTGGAAAGATGGCTTATTTAAATCCAAGGTCACACGGTACCTGTGCTTCACCAGATCATTTTCAAAAGAAAATGTAAGTCCGTTTGCTGAGTGTCTGCATGATTTGCATCTGTGCCTGGTATGCTCTTACCCATAAGATGATTCATTTTATGGAGCCAATTATAATTCAAGCAGGCGTTTTGCTGAGTTCGGGTGAGTAAGGAGGCAAACTGCAATGGCAGGATATTTGCCTGTCTGTGTTTCTCGTGGAAAGAAATTGCTGACAAAATCTTCTGCAATAAAAGCAGAAAAGGGAACGTTTGCATTTCAGCAGCCTCTCACACTTGTTTCCTGCTGCAGCAATGGGTGCTGCACACTCATGGTCCTGATTGATTTCTAACCCAAATTCCTCAAGAAACAAGCAATGCAGGTAGTGTTTGTGAAGGAAATACTGGTTTCTGAATCCAGGGGCATCACTGATATTTTATTGCAGGATTAGCTTGCTGTCTTTGTTGGCTTTGGTGCTGATTCTTGAAAATGTGCCCACATTGTGCATATGCTACCACATTCTTGTAATTTGGTCTGACTATTAAGTATAAGTTACTTCCTGATTAGCGGCAGTTTTCTGCCCACACTTTCTGTGGAGGAGAGGAGACTGTGCAGCAAGAGCTTCATGCATTCTGCTGTGGTTTTGGTTGAGGCTACTGTGAAAACTTTCTTTTTTCTGGAGGAACTGTTGACTTCTGCAATGAATGCACTCCATCTAGTGGGTAATCCTGCTTTTGGTCGCGCTTTGGATATTCACGGCGACTCAGTTGGCAGGGTCTGGAAGTACCATTTTGTACTTGTGCTTTCACCATGACGGGAACAGAAAAGTGATGGCAGCTTCAGGGGCTGCTCACGGGTCCTGGCAGGAGAGCTGGGGATTGCCAGTTCCCAGCATTTGACCTTTATTCTATCCGCTTCCCTGCCTGCCTCTATATTAAAGTAAAGCTCCAGAGCCATGGGAAATATCACTTCCTGGGGTGGATGGACAATAATTGTGCTTTTCATCCCAGAGTATGTGCAGTTGCAGGAATAGTAGCCCTGGAATAGGCAGGGAGGCTATTAAATAGGTTTGTGTGATTTGAACATTAGGTTTATCTGTGGCTACCTGAAATGTGAAGTTGTCAGAAATAATTACAGGACAGTAGCAGCTGCTGGCAGTGTAAATACCCTCAGCTGGTGCCTGTTGGACTTTTGGCAGGAACCCTGGGCTCAGCATGGTTTGGGACTACCTTCTTCATATTGATGAGGCATGAATTAAAGCAAAAGCTTCCCCTTCCCTCAGTCCTCTTGGCCACGTGGAATATATGATGCGCTTCCCTGTTGGGAGCATCTGAGGGCTGAGAGGCCTCAGTTCCCTCATCTGGGAGGAAGGGAGTGAGAGGCTCCTCTCTCTCCCCCGGATGCTGATGTGTTGCTGCACTTTGGTTGGGAGTTTTACCATTCAGGGGTTTCTTTTGTGTTTAGCAAAACACTGGGAACTCTCTTCTCCTGAAGAGCATGTTGTAGTTAGGAGAGTTAATGCACTTCGGATATCTGGGTTAGAGCAGAGTCAGTCTGCAGTGCCTGTTTAGCAGAATCATCATTCTCAACAGTTTACAGTATCTGACCATTATAAGGACGTTGCTGTGTCTGAGTGTGGGGAGGCCCTGGATGGTGGGTCTCACAAATGGGGGGGCTTTGTCCCCTGTTCCCCTGTGCACGTGGCAGAGCTGACTCCCAGGGTTCCAGCAGCTAACAAACTCATTGGAGGCACCTCTCCTACCTGTCTGCTGCTGATGGAGGAGTGATCAGTGGTTCAGCAGAAAGTTGCCACTGATGTAACACACAGACAGCTTAAATAAATAAAACATGAAAGATGAATCAGCAGCAACTACTTTGTCTGCTGTTTGCTGTGCCAGGACCATGTTAACTGACACATTCAGGCTTGGCAGCATCCAGCACTGCTTGCTACAAGATGCCCTGGACATGGGGGGTCAGAGGCGTGTGGGGGCTGCCCAGCTTCAACCTCTTCATGTGAGCAGAGAATGTGTGCCACATTTGTGTCTGGTGGGACAGGGCTGCAGGTGTGCTGACCCTGCTGGTGAGGAGCTGACCGTAAAATGCAGAACCTCCCAAAAATAAACTCAGACCTGACCTCCCCTTGTTTCAGAGCCTGCAAATGTAAATGTTTTGTAAGTAGTTCAGTGAAATAATCAGAGAGTACAGTTTTGTCTGAAAAACTCTTGCCAGATAAAAACGAAAGTAGGTGCTTAGCAACCAGTAACAGTAAAACTCACTGACATGGTTTGATGGCTTGGGATGAAATTTTAGTTGTTCTGTACTGTGTTTCTGTTTATAAAGGCTGTGCAGTACCTAAAATGTGAAAATCTTTCATATGTGAACCCAGATTATTGGCAGCAGTGCTGGTTTCATCGAAAACTGCAAAGAAAATCTGGTCTCTAAACCATTGTGGAGACTGTCACTCTGAATTGAGCTCTGAGCTCTTCAAGCCTTGATTAATAGGACAGGGCATGAGTTCAGAATTCCTATGGACTCCAAATGAAGTTCGTAATTCCAAATGGCCTGTGCTTCTGGAGTGCACTGCATTTGGAGCTAGAACCCTGTCTATTCAGTACTAATTAGCTAATGCATGTAATAACTTTGGCTATGTGTGCATAAGCCATCATCCTGTAATGCTTTCTGCTGTTGCTGTCATGGAAATGTCATGTTGCTGTGTAGATGTAGAGTGTGTAAGAACTGAGGGGACCTGCTCGGTGGATGAGTTGGTGAAGGTAGTACTTCTAACTGCTGTGCTTTCAGAGGGAAGAATGTGGTTGTGCTTCCAAGGATCTGGAAGTATGGCAGTGGATGAGGTGTTAGAATTTTGAGTGTTGAAAGTTGTCCGGTATCTCCTAGTCAGTCATTGTTTGGTTCCTGCAGAGAGGACTCTTGCAAGGGTTGGCTTGGTACGTTCTTCCCATTTCTGAAGTTGTGGTCAGATAAAATGACCCAGCAGGGGGAAGATCTGGGGTGTAATTTGGTGACATTGTCCTAATCAACTGTTTCTTTTCTCTCTCCAAAGAGTCATTTAGGCAATGTCTTGGTTGATATGAAGCTTATTGATATCAAGGACACTTTACCTGTAGGCTTCATCCCCATCCAGGAGACCATTGATACACGTAAGTTGACATCTATTCCTCAGTCCCACTCTGCCAGTGCCTGTGTGGTCAGGCAGAAAAGGGCTGTGTCCCAGGCAGAGGGTCACTCTTGGCACTGTTGCTCTCTGGGGTGGCATGTACACATGTAGGGGCTGCAATAAAACAGCCTTTGGTTTTCTTGTCCTCCTCAGGCTGTTTAATGGGGCTGCCTGTCTGTCTCCACTCACCTGCTAGAGTCCCATGGCTCCGGGGAAGGAAGAGAGAGTTTATTTTTTCATTTTGAAGGGTGGACTGGGCCTAGCAGGAGCAGAGCTGCTGTGCCAGGGGATGTTCACAAATGCACTGAAAGGAAGGGGTTGTGTTGCAGTATCCCCACTGACAGACACAGGGTTGTGCTCGTGGCGCCGGGTTTGTGCCCCCCCACCGTACATCTCCCACCGCGAATGAACGTAGGGCTGGGGGGGTCAGGTATGCTTGTGCTTGCTGAGACAAGGCCCAAGTGTGGTGTCCAGGGGGAATACCATCCTCGTTTCTGCAAGGTAGAATTGCTTCACTGCAGCATTTAAGCGAGCAGTTCCCAAACAGTGTGTTCAGCTCCCCTGGGACTCGTGCCAGCAGCAGCTGGAGCCACGTCTGGTGGCAGCCCTGTGCTGTGCAGCAGGCACAGAGGGCGTTGGGCTGCCAGGGGACAAACCCCATGGGAGTGGAGCGTGAGAGGATGGCAGGACTGGTGCTGGTGCTCGGTGTGCAGCTGCTGATCACAGAAGGCTGGTCCCAGTGCATGTCAGTGATGAAATCCAGCCTAGGAACGAGCAGAAAAGGGTTACATGAACCTGCTTTGCAGGGAGTCATTCATCTGGGGCTGCAGCACGTGAGGATGGGTTTTCAGTCACTGTGATCTGGTTCTGATTGGAACCTGTGGCCTGGAAGTGAAAGGCTCTGAAGACCATTCCCTCAGGTCACCCTCTGCTTCTAGAAAATTCTTGGGCATGTGTGGTATGAGGTAGAATAGTTGGCTTATCCTGCTCACCCTTGGTAGTGCTGGACCTTACTGTGTGCTGCTTCAATTCCTGTGACAGTCCTGGTGGAAAGGTGGAAGGGGGCTTTGTCATTAATTTGAAATGCATTGGGTTGTAACTGTGACAGCCTTAAAGCAGAGGCACTGCCTGCACTAAGGAAGTGGTGTGAAAGAGAACATAGACAAAAGCAAATAGTCAGCTTTGTACTTGCAGATAAAGTCAAATAGGAGGCACTGATTGTGTTCAGAGTTAGATTTGTGGTTACAGGTGTCTCTGTGCTCCTCTCTAAGTGGCAGCTGACTCGCAGTTAGTACATGTAATACAGTACTCCTTAGTACTTCCTGAGAAGATTTTCAGGAAGCCTTTAGGATTTAAATCCTAGACTCCTAAAATCAGTTTTAGGTGCTTCAAACAGAAGCCCTACTTTTTCAAAGCAGGAGAAGACTAGACTTCAGGGATGCAGGTATTTACCATCTCTAAAAACAGCACTGTAACTGCAAGCTGCATGCACAGCTGCTCTATTGGCACACCTCACACTGTCTGTAGGTTATTGGTGCTAGTGCAGCAGCACATTCCAGAGGCTGGGATGCATTGCTGTTTCCCAAGGTGCGGATTACGAAACAGGAGGAGCCTGTGGAGGCAGGGCTGCTTACCATCTGTTGAAGTGACAGCATCTTTTAAGTTGGAAGGTATTTATTCATATTAAGATGAAGGGTTTTTATTTTGCAGGCACTTGTTTGTAGTTGCTCGTTGTTTCTAGATTTTCATTCAGCATCTGCTCTTTAGATTTTCAGTATATCAGTAGACTTCTGTTCTGCTTTCCAAGTGCCTGCATGCAAACAGGAACCTCACCTGGCTCACCCTGAGCCTCCTTAGGATGAGATGGAGCATTGTTCTCCAAATCCGTGTCTGTGTGCCAGTGCCAGCTGTGGTCACAGACAGCACCAGAGCTGGCTGTGGATTGTGTCTGCATGCTGGTAAACAGCCTGAAGGTCTGTGAATTCTTTATATGGATAAGCCTTAACTCTGATGGGCTTGAGTTTTTTGTGATGGATAACATGGAAATAAGTGGAATTGCTCTGTGACACATAGCAGAAAGGGCTGTGCAGTGCGTTCATCCACCCAGAGCACAGGTCAGAGCAGCACAGCTGCCTTGTGGGAGGTCCTGGCAGTTACTGCCTTGTGAATCTGGTTTGTCCTTACAAAGAACCAGGGCAAACATGCTGGGAGTATAATTTCTGTGCCTGCTGACTTGATCAGGAGATGTCACTAACACTTGGGATGTGTGAGATTTGGACAGACAGCTCTTACACTCAACCTCTCTGCACGGCAGGCTCTGCCTGCTCCTCCTCACAGTGGGTTGGAAGTAGCTGGTTGGAAGCACGTAGCAGAATGAACTGACTGGTTGTATCAGAAGATTCCAGGTACATTCCTAGAGGCAGTGCTTGTGGGAGGAATGTTTAGATATGGCTGTCCAGGCCAGCAAGGCAAACATTACCTGGGAAAGAGCAAGGGAGTGCGAGAGGCATGCAGAACTGGCAGAGTCCCCTGCTGTTCTGTGCTGTGGGGCAGCACCGGGGCACACGTGGGAGCTGATCTCTGCAGCAGGCAGGAGGAGATCTGGTTATTGCAGTGCCAATAACACATCTCCTGACAGAACAATCCTCACTGAATGGCACTGCACTGACTGGTTTGTTGATATATGTCTGTTCTTTGGCACCAGTTCTGCCATAATTATCTGCCTAATATCTGGAGAGTCTATAAATAACATTTATACTCTAATCTTGCATAAAACCCACCCTGTATTCTGGGTTGTTTTTGCAGAAGAAATAGCTTTCAGAAAGAAGAGGCTGTGCATTAAATTCATCCCTCGAGATTCTACAGAGGCAGCGATCTGCGATATCCGAATCCTGGGGAGATCTAAGCAAGCCCCTCCTCAGTACACGTTCATAGGGTAAGTACCCCGCGCTCCGAAGCTGTTGGCACGAATGCAATTAGAGCAAAGCAAGGCACCCAATGCTCCTGTAATTACCAAGTAGTAGCTTGTAAGAGCTGAAGCTTATCATTAGAAAAGTCCAAGTAAGTACAAGTGTTACTGAGTTTCATGTGCGAATTAACTCACCCCCCCCTTTTTTTAATTACTCTTGTTCTCACTGACCAAGGTGTTTGTGAAACACATCAGTGCCCGCTGCTCGTGCATGTGTGCAGCATTTGTTTGTAGCACTGATGCTTTGTGTTGGTTCCCCAGGGAGCTGAACAGCATGGGTATTTGGTATCGGATGGGCAGAGTGCCCCGCAATCACGACTCCGCACAGCCCGCGGCTCCTCCCGCCCCAGCACCAGCTTCGACACCCGCTCCCAACCTGCCAAGGTAGGTTTTCTGCATTCCAGCTCTTTCTGCTTGATGCTGCATGTCTTGTGGTTACTAACCTTGCCTGGGAAACCAAGACCAGGGTGCTGCATCGGTGTGGAATGATTGTGTCACAATCTGATGAGGGAATGTGCTGTTTGTTGAAGTATTTGCCTGCTGGAAGTTCCTTTGCTTGTTGTTTTGTAAAGAAAAATGGGTGAAGCTGCCAGAAAAAAATAAAAAGCCTTCAGAGGAAGGGAAACAGCAAAGTGTACCTTTCCTTTGCTTCAAACTATGCAGGATGTTGTGGTTTCCAACACATACATGTGGGTCAGCTCAGGAGGGTGTGCCAGAGCTGCAGCCATGCTGATTGTTCTCCTTGACCAGAGGAAGGGAGAAGTGTCTCTACAAATTTTATAAGGGAAACAGGTTTTGCTCATCTCTGGGATCAGTCCATTCATGGTTTGAAGTACTGGTTCTTGGCTTTTTATTTTTTTGAACCCAATTGCTGAGCTCCAGTTATGAAGCTGACATGAGTGTGCACAGCAGCATGCTCATCTTGCAGTGACTGATGGGAGCAGCACTGCTGAGCAGTGGTGTCTGTCCAGGCTGTTCTCCCTGTATGACAGACAATATTTGTGTGTGTGTATAAACAGATGTGCTGGTGCATACAGTTTCATGTATCAGTAGTCCTGTACTGAGAGCTTACTTGCTGGATACTCTGGACAAAAAGTGTTGTTAAGCAACAGACCAGCCCAGACAGTGATTAAACTGAGCACTTTGCACCCCTGACGTCACTCTGAAAGCACAGCACCCAGTGTGAATTGTGCTCCTGCTGCAGAGGCTCATAGACTGGGCTGGGCCATTGCCAGGGGACAGCACGTTCTCCTCGGGTCACTTTGGGCTTTTGCTTATTTAAGGGTACGTGTATTTTTGCACTAGGCATATTCTACACTGCAGATACCTTTACACTATTACAGTAACTAGTGAGAACTAGAATTTCGAAGGAGACAGCAGAGAGGAATTCCAGGGTCCAGTTTGTGTACAAAGGTCATTGTATCACATGGGTGGAAATTGCTCACGTCCTTTAGATTCTTGATTTACAGGTCATTTCAGAGTTACGCTTTTAAACCGCTGCAATGTGTTCACCAGAAAGCTATCAGGTACCTCCTTAAGGCAGGTGTGTACATTTGAGCCTTCACCCATGACCCAGACTGAAATCCACTGTCCTGTGGTGGCTCTTTGAGCTCTGCAAAGCATTTGGGTGTTTCTTTCACTGAGACTTTTGCTTGGTCACTTGCCATGCCCTGGCACAGTGCTTGCTGTCCTGTACTGTCAGGTGTGCTGCAGGCAGAGATGCTGTCATGCTTCTCAGAGATGGAGGCAAAAGAGATGAAAAGCCAGCAGTTTTCTGGAGATTCCAGGCTGTCCCACTAGGACATGAGATGTTATTTTGAAGCTCTGCTGGACATAAGCTAGATGCCAGCCCAGGCCATGTGAGATCAGAGAGAAAGATGTCTTAATTTTAGAGCAGAGATCTTCATTTTCTTTCTGCAAGAAATTCTGTCTGGGCAGATTTCCACAGTAATAAAAAAAAAAAATTATCATAGAAAGAGAATGTCAATGGCAGTGCTTAATCACTGAATGTGGAAGGGTCACTTTATGGCTGACCAGGGAAGGCTGCAGAGCAGTGTCAAAGCTGCTGGGAACAGGGCCAAAATTAGAGCTCAAAGCATCAGTGACAGTCTGAAAAGAAGTGTTTACAAGGCTTATATATTTTATAACCTCTTGTTGTGCAGTTTATGGTTTACAATGGCTGCAAGGAAATTGGATCAGTTTTGTTTTACTTGCCAAATAAAGCAAATGTCAAAATAGTCAATATAAAATGTATTCTAATTTGGCTGAGTTAAACCAGCCAGTATGCAGTGGAATAATTGAATGTTACATTAATGCCTTGTAGTAAAACCCACCTGTCGGTAGCCAGCTCCACTCTCACACCCCATGTGTGATTTACAGGTAACTTTTACACTACCAGTCTGATCATTCAAAGCATCTTTCATGTCTTTTTTTTACTCTGGTTATTTATTATCCAATATATTTTTTAAGAAATAGAAATATATATAAAGGTGCATCCTGAAAATATTTAATTATTACAGGGAACACAAGACAATTTGAAGGCCTCTTCTAACACTATCAGCAGTGTGGTGAGTTACTCAACACAGTGTTTGTGGAAGATTGTGGTCACAAGTAATCTGTTATTTTCACGTCACCATAGAGAGAGGAGATTACAATGGCAGCCAGTTTGCTGTTTTATTCCATGTGGATATATCCTGACAGGAATAGCAGTGAGTTGTTCTGACGCTGCCTCAGTAGTGAGGGAGAATCGGTGAGCAGTGCTGCATGGAGCACTGCAGAGAGTCTGCTGTTGGGCTGGTCAGATATCTCAGCTGCTCTCTTCAGTTGCTGTCTGCATTACAGAATAATTCTGAATCAAGAGGGGGCTTTGGAACAATTGCTAACACTGGATATAAACCAAACCCTTCTGTACAACTAAGCCTTCTAAAGTAGAAGGACTGTTTACTGTGGGATATATTTACTTCTGCACTAGCCCCTCTGCTCTGTGGTGTAAGGTGCTGATGGCAGTGGATGGTGGCCCATCAGAGTTGTCATGTATCAGAGGTGTGACCTCCACAGATTGGTGCACATCAGCAGTGCTGTTTCTGCTGCTCGTGTCACAGGGTTATGGCTCACAGTCTGGGCTGCACAAGGAGAGGCTTTGTTTGGTAGTTGTGCTGGACTGCATATGGTATTTTTCAGCTATTTCTTCTCCTTTGTGTTTTCTACTGCAGGCATCTGGCTTAATGGCCTCTAGCAGCAGCCCTGGCACGTCCTGGTGAGGGTGGCATGCTGTGCCATGGAGCATGGCTGTGCCATTGTGCAGGTCATCAGGCTCCTTTACTGTCTTTTCTCTCTAACTCCTGCGACAGCTTCTTGGCACTAATGGCCATCTGAAGAAATGCTTTTTCAGGTTCCCATCCTGCTGCCTTCTGAAGGATGGCTTTTGTAGGCTCGAGTTCCATGAGGAGGGAGCTTGATGTCACTTCCCTCAGTACCTCTGCTCTGTGCACGAGGCTTGTGCTGCATGGCAGCCATCATTTTGGGGAGCAGGGAGGTACTTCTCCCCCAAGAGGCGGTGGTTACAGGTAACTCACCTGACCTTTGGCACACTCTTGCTTCACCCAGCCTGCGCATCCATGATTGCCAGTTCATGGGCTGGGGACTTGCAGAACAGCCCATGTCACGAGTGCTTGAGCAGTGTCTCAGGGCTCAGCTCTGCCATGCCTCAGACTCTGTTGGAGGAGGCTGGAGCAGGATTTGTGGGTGACGTTCTCCTGTTCGAGTCTGGTTCCAGCGTTTTGGGAGCAAGTCCTTGACTGCTGTGAGTCCGCGCAGAGTCAGCCGCGAGCCATTCTGCCTTGCAGCTGCCTGTGTGGTGGCTCCATCCCTCCTGTGGTGCTCTGTGAGCCTGGGTGGCTTCTGTGGCTTGGGAGCACGTTCTGCATCCCTTCCCAAGGTGCAGCAGGAGCCCGTGCCACTGTCACTCAAACAGCCCGCTCAGAGTTTGTCAGCTGCAAGCAAGATGTCAGTCAGTGCTGTTGAAGTGTGTTTTACAGTGACAGACATAATTGCACTTAACTTTTGCGTGGATGTTATCAATCTGTGATGGATACTTTGGGGAAAGGAGCACTCTGATTGCAGATGATGTGTCACAGGCATTTAATCTTCCTCTTGGAGAGACCAGGATTCAGTCACAACTTCCACTCGTTGATGTGAGGTTTTGGAAACGTAGATTCGCACTGACCCTGGGAATCGTTCAGTCATTTGGTTTGTGAGGCTGTCATCTGAAAGGTTAATGATTTACCCGGAGAGGGAAGATCTGGCTGCAATCCACTTGCATTCCTGTTGTGTGTTAGCACAGCAGTGGGTGTGCAGGTTCAGAAGGGCACAGCCCCTCTGGCTGCGTCCCGGGATGTCTGTGCAGCAGGTGCTCCGCACCGCCCTGGCTGGAGCCGTCCGGTTCCACAGCAGCTCCTGTGTGGCCACAAGGCCCCATGCTGGCCGGTCCCAGGGGAGGTGCTGGTCCCTCTGGACTGCCCCAGCTGGGGCACGATGGCCGGGACAGAGCAGCGTGTGCTCCCGTCCCTGGTCCTGCCGCACGCTGGGGCCCGGGCCCTGCAGAGCGGCTGTGCCACGCCCGGCCTGGGGCCAGCCCGTGGCTCCGGCATGACCCATGTGGCTGAAAACCTCAGCCCTGGCAGCTGTGGGTCCCTCCCTCCCTGCTCAGAGCAGGTCAGTGTGTGCTACCAAGTGCTCAGGGTCCAAGCGCTGTGCTGGCAGAGCACTACACCAGGGAAGTGCAGCTCTGGCTTTGATTCACAGAGAGCAACTGCTCTGCTTAAATGTCTGGAATAAGAGCAAGATGTGTGAATTTTCCTTCTGAGCTCCCTTTTTTCTCTGAACTCCTTCTGAGTTACCTTTTCACTAGTTAAGCTGGCCCCTCCTTAGGAAAAGGAAACAATTTGTTCCTGTTCTCTGCTCCCAGTGGAGCTTCATGTTGAGGAATGTAAGAATTTCTTTACTGGGCAGAGAAGTCTGATTTTTCAAATTGATTTATTAACGGTGTTTGAAATTGGTGGTGTAAGCTTGGGAAGGGATCACTCTGTGGCTTTCTGCTGCAGGCTGATGATGTGCAATCGAGGCAGGTCATAAAGCAACACCAACAAGCTGATGTGGAGACCCAAGCTGGGGCTGGGATGCACCAGCCTGACTCTGTGCAGTGTGGTAATGGAAGGGAAGCCTTCTGCCTTTCCTATTTTTTAAGTAGCTACCCTATTATTTAGAAATAGCTATAATAATTTTTTTCTTTAAGTTCTTTAAAATATATTTTTATGAAGCATCTGTAAGGGAAAAGGTTCCAGGGCTTCAGTGCTGTTCTGCTCTGGTGTAGAGAGAAGCCAAGCCCTGCCATTGCCCAGGGACAGCCACTGCTGGTGGTGTGAGGGCCAGGATGCTTCCACAGAGCAGTGGGGATCTGCCTTAAATCCCTCATCGGAACCTAAATGCTGCCAGATAAGGAGTACTTAGGGATAGATGTTTCTGGTGTGACTGGAAACTGCTCTGAGAAATGTTGCCAGTGGTATCCTTTCTGCAAAGTGCTGCTTTCTTGATGGAGTTGCATTTTTTAATCTGTTTCATCAGGAGAGCTCTAAAGTAAAACCACCTTCTGATTTGCAACTAAGTGTAGAATCTTTTGCACTGGAAAATACCTATAAGATCCATTAAAAAAAAGTAGTTATTAATTATTATATTTTGAAAATATTATGTGGCTTGAATGCTCAAATCACTTGAATCATGAAACACAGCACAGCATTCGTAGTTTTTAGATTAAATACTTACCAGAAGCCAAGGGTGTCATAAGGGCTGAGGTCACATCTCAGCAGCAATGGATTAAAAACACTGTGAGACTGAAACAGTAAGTTGAAGCCTCTGGAGGAAGTGTTTCCATGGATCCTCTCTGGTGAGGATGGTAAGAAACAAAATGTAAGGATGAAATGCCCATGATATGTATAGACTGTGCAGATCTGAACATGATGATTTGGGTGGCTGAGGGGGACTGGCACATGTTTCTCCAGAGTCTGGTTCCCATAAAGGATTTGTTATGAAACGGCACTGACCATGTGGCTTGCGTCCAGCTCAGCTGGATGAAGACGTGCAAAAATTGGTCACAGTCCAGTGTGTTTTAGTGGTAGAAAATGATGATTAGGAAAAAATGTTTAAACAATACAGTTGGTTTCCAGGCACAAGAGTCTGTTGCAGCAGCTAAGAAGGAAAGCCGTGAACTGTAATTAGAAGGAGCCTGATGGATTTGGCTGACTTTGAGGATGCACTGAAAAATTTGTGGAGTGCTCTGAGTGAAGAGGCTTCAATCTTCTTAGAGTCATTTTTCTTTGTAAAGAGCACTGTTCCTGCTATAGCAGTATTTCTGGAGGCATGTTTTCTTTGGGGCATAGCATAGGGTTGTTAAGTCCAAACCGGAGGTATCCATTTGGAGAAGCTGTGCTCTGGGTTGTTAAATAAGCCCTGCAGGGAAACTGAGCTTTTTTCCCTAAAACTTGTGTGTTGTCTGCTATTTAATATGATCTCTGCCACTGCTGATTTGTAATCTGTGCTTTCACCCTGAAGTGCATGTGGTTGTGTTCAGATATTTCCTTTAAATCAATCACTTTCACCATTTTCCAAAACACTTCTTGAGTTTATTGCTTTTAGTAAAGTGTTTGGACTGTCATTATTTATTACTGGCAAAGTGCTGACAATGTGCTCTTCCCAAATGAGTCTTTATGTGGAATATTTGTTTAACGGGTTTTGCAGGGGACGCGCCGATGTTCCCGGGGGCTGGGCTGTGCCTGCAGCACTCCAGGGCGGTGGGGTCTGCCTGGGCAGCAGCCCCCCACCATCCCCAGCAAGAGGATCATCTCTGAGAGGGGCTTTGAGTCTGGCCTGTGGGCCTGGGCTTCGTTGTGCTGATTAATTTGACAGAATTTAAAATCCTAACCAAGGAAGCTTACACCATGTGTAATTTATCTTTTTGGAGTATTTCTGCTGTTTGGCAATTTTTCCCTACTGCTTCATTATCTGAAAACTCCTGACTCTGGAGAGCAGCTTGTGAAGGATGTGAAAGCCGCATGCTTGCCGCCGCAGCCTCCCGAGACACGGCGCTGCTCAGCTGAGACAGCCACTTCATAAGCACTTCGTGCTTGCAGGGCGAGGTCTCCGTTCTTAGATGCAGCCTCTGCCTATGAGGATTTAATGGGCTGCAGCTCAGACTTCCAAGTGGCATAAATTAAACTTGTTGGGTTTTTTTCTGTTGTTTGGCAGCTGCTCTGTCCTAGTTACTCAAGTTCTCTGATCTGAATTAATCCCCATGTAGAGGAAGCTGCAGGAGCTTCATCCTGCATTAGGCCTTACATTTTGGGTAGCTGGTCTGCAGTAGATCGTGTGAGCATCGCCGCGGGTTGTGCGTTCGGCCGGTGACTGCTCTCGTCCGAGAGAGGCGCGCAGCATCACGTCCCCGTGGTGGGGCAGGGGGCTGGGGAGGGGGCTGGCGGAGGCACCCGCTGGGCTGTGTGTGGAGTGTGCACTGCCTTCCTCCTTTCCTACAGCTGGGAAAGTTAAATGGGGAGATCTGAATGTGGAAAGAATCGCTCACTCTCTTTTTCATTCTCTCCTGCATTTGGGCTTTTATAAAATCTGAATCTGGCACCCCCAGTTCTCATTGACTCTTAGGAAACAGGATATTTTAGTAGCTTGGAATGAGATGAAATGCTTGCAAAGTCCATATGTTGCTTGTTTTAGGGAAAGGGTCAGGAAGGTTTTAGAAAGTATTTAAATATTTGGTTTACACGATTAGAATAGATTGTCTGGAATGAAGTCCATTACCCGAGGTGATTCTTGCCTTGCAGTTTAGGTTTTCATTGCAGTTCTTTGGAGTATGAGGTAGGTGTTCTGGCATCTCAATGCCCCAACAGAGTCAAAGTTAAGGGCTGTGAATAAATACTGTAGCTGGGATCTAGCCACTGCTGGAACCACAGATGCCTGCTGTGGCAGTGGCTGCGAGCTGCAGCCTGGGAGATGCCTCCTGGTAGAGGGGGTGGTTGCCAAGTCCTCTGATGTCAGTTCATAGAACCCCAGCAGCTTCTTTCTTAGAAATGTGCCTTTTCCTGTCTCCATGAGCAAAGATTTCATGTTGGATTACATTTCTTGAGAGCTGCAGCCTGATATTAACTCACTTTAGGTGTGCTTTCAGCTTTCTACAGCTTGAAATTTAATTGTTCTGTTCTCAATTTTTCATGAGATGCGATCTTTGCATGATCACTGATTATGGGAAGTAAGGGGGGTTTTTTTGGTGGTTTTTTTTTTTTTGAAAGGTATTTCCATGAGACTGCAGGTTTTGCAGCAGTGTTCTGAAGGTCATTGTGAAAAAAATCAACCTTTTCTGCCTGACCGTTCAGATGCTGCTCTGGGTGTCACACTTGTACCACCCCAGACTACCACTGTTGAGTCCAAAGCCCGTCTTACCATTGGACTTTTGCTGTGCATTGTTGGTATTTTTATATGAATTATGGAGCATCCTTTGATATCTGGCACTTCCCCTTGTGATCCTCTGTTCCTTTTTATGAGTACTTGCCCCCTCACTTCAAAAGCAGTTCATCACCTTCCTGCAGACAGTTCTTAATAACAGGTTTGGAACTGTTGGGCATTCCTGGGCCTGTTTTATGTGAGTTTCTCTCCAAAAATGTTCAAAAAGTGGCCATAATGTGCACAGACCTCAAATCCCCTTCGTCTGCACGTGAAGGATCTCCTCATCACATGCTGACTTGTTCTGTGGATTTGCTGAATAAAAGAGCAACTGAAGTGAAGAGGGTGATTAAACTTGCTCTAAATTGTCTTGAAATTATCATACGCTGGAGAAAAATATGTTTGGTATTTGAGCAGTGTGGGTTTGACTCCAGTTGTGGAGGGAAAGCTGGAGCCCTGGGCCTGGCCGTGCCAGGACCGCCTGTCCTCCCGCTGCACCAAAGTGCCTCATTGCTTGTCTTTGGGAGGAGGAAAGCTGCTTCTGGTGACAGTTCAAAAGGGAGATAATTGGCACAGGGATAGTCTTTGTGAGTTGCCATTCCTCAACATCAGAGACTCACTAAAGTACTAATAATTACTGTTAATATCTTTCAGTGGAAACTTTCTGAGTAAACGAGTGCTGGTTGAGGCAGCATTTAACGGCCGCTGCTGGCATGATCGGAATGCAAATAAGTGTTATTAGCCTAATGATTTTGCTGTCACCACGGTGTGCAGCAGTAGTGTTGTGAATATGTCATGCAGTACCCGTGAATTTGGAAAGTGTGTCAAAACACAACTTCAATTAGTTTGCTCTAATTATGACTCTAGAGAGTTCATAAGTATATCACTCCTCATTAAAAGAGATTTTCTTATATGGATTAATACAGCACATAAAGGGGTGTTTGAGCGATTGGAGGCAGGGCTGTGCAGAGGGAGGATGCCTGTGGGGTGCTGGAGGTACAGCAGGTCTGGAGCAGTGCTGGGGTCCAGCCCCATTCTGTGAGCTCCTGGTGCAGGGCCAGGGCTGGGAAACCTCCCAGGCAGGAGCAAGTGGCTGTGCCAGGTCAGCTGTGGGCAGCAGGAGCCTCGTAGATGGTTCTGGACAGGCTCTTCAATTAAAAACAACCAAACCAACAACAAACCCCAAACCACAAAAGCTCTAGAAGGAACCACGCTTGATGCTAAAATAGAGATGTGACCCAAAAGCTTTACTCTGGTAAAGGTCAAGGAGCACAAGCAGACAGAAGCGCAAGCTGGTGCCAGCCTGGCCTCTCCAGAGCAGCCCTTTGGGATGCTGGGTGTCTGTTCCCCTTCCCCAGGATGTTTGTAGTGCGTTTTGCACTCTGTCTTGTCACATTGCCTGGTCATGTTCCAGCTTTGCAGAACAGGAAAAGATTGTTGTGCTCACAGGTGAGCAGCTGGGTAAGGGTTAAAGTAGTAATTGTTTAAATCTTTTAGGCTTTCCTCCCAGTTCTGTGATAATTTGATGAAGAACTTCACCCTAATTAAATATTCAAATTAGGAATAAGTGTCAATATGGCTTCCCGGTGCCTGGAATGATGATTAATTGTATTCAAAACTCTAGTGGCCGCTGTAATCTAAACCAAACCGTTGTTCTTGATTATTTGTGCAACACATTTACCATGTTTTTGTTTTAAAATTTAAACTAGTAATTGATTTGCCATATGCCACAGAACTGCACATACTTTCACGGTATGTGTTTAGGAACTTGGGGACTTTGTAATTGGGATTTTCTTGCTTTTCAATGGCAGCCTCTTTTTTTTGTCTTCTACAATGCAAAATGATTTGGCTCTCACAACACATAAGGAAAATGCATTATGCAATCAAGTTTGTAGGTATAAGCTGTATTGATCCTGGCCAAAGTTTACATTAATTTAAAATAAATTAGGCTTTGTTTCCCATTCCTCCCTACAATGTCATCTTTTATAAAAAGAAAGGGGGAAGGGGAGAGCTGATTTCCATCCAGCAGTCACTGCCCTGTCTTGTGGTATTGCAGCTAATGTTCTTGGAGACATCTCTCTGGCTGTCTGCATGCAGCTGGACTGATGGAATGCCCAGTTGTCCTACCTCAGGGACACCAAGTAGCCCCGGAGCAGGCATGCAGACCATCGTTTCCAGACGCCCTTGTTACAGCCACAGTCAAGACCCTGGTGTCAGACAGGGCTGGCGCTCCTCCCCAGCCCCACATGCAGTGCTGGGAGTGCTGCCCACTGAGGGTAGGTCTGCAGGTGTACACCTGAATGTCACCTTCGTCACCCCCCTGCCACAACGGGATTCCTTGTGGTGTCTTAGCGTCGCTTGTGTGAAAGGGAGAGCAGACGGGACTCCCCGTGGAGTGGGCCAGCAAGGGCTGGGCTGGTGTTGGTGTGTGTGGTCAGTCCCTCGGCGGGCGAGCGATTCGTTCTGTTGCCCACGTGGCACGTGCACCCCCTCCAGCACCCGGCACGCGCAGGAGCTGCCTCCTTGCCGGGGCTCAAGGGCCTCTGCAAGCACACGGCCTGAAGCCGTGCTGCAAGGCTGCTGCCTGCCTGCTGGAGCCGAGGGCTGCATCGTGGTACTCCGGCAGTGCCCACCTTGAGCCAGCTGTGGGCTGGCCCCATCAGTCCTCTGGCTGAGGGCATGTGTGTCATTCCCCTGGAGTGGCAGTGGGCTGTGCTTGAGGGCTGTCTGGAGGGCAGGGGTCAGCCTCTCCAAGTTGGTACAAACTCCTAAAAAATACTCTCCTTAGAAATGGGCCTTTTAAATAGACCTTTATTTACCTCCAGAACAATTTCCACTGTGAAGAAAGCAGTTCCCCATAGAGGGCAAAGAAATTCAGTCTTTCTGCTATCTGCCTTGGTGCCTTGAAAAATATTTTTGGATACTTCTATTAAAAATCAAATGAGAAGCGTGTCATGCCCAAAGACAGTGGTCTCCTGTTTAAAATGTGTTCATAACAAACCTGCCTCTGCTCCAGAGACTCTCATGTGGATTGTGTTTTAAACAGCAAACTGATAGCCAAATTCAAATATATTTTCACACCATCTTTTTTTTAGTTAAAAATAGCTTTGGAAAGCACAAGCAAGCTCAGACTGATGTTTGCTTTTTCTTATTTTATCTGTGCTGTTCACCATCATCTGCATCTAGGGCTAAAAATACATTGTTCTTCCCAAAATGTGTCCTGTTTTAGAGGCAGATAACTTCCAGGTGATTCATGTGGTAGATAAAACCTGCTGGCTGAGGACATGGGTTTGGTGCACTGCTCTCACACACAGGGCCCTGTCTCACACACAGGGCATCCAGGAGGACACAAAGGCTGCCTGGTTCTCCTGGCAGGAGGGCGATGCTCAGTGTCTGCCCATGTTCAGGAGCTCTCACTCAGGTGAGGTGGGAGCTGCTCCCTCTGCCTCAGGCTGCACTGAGCCCCTCTGTGAAGAGGATGCATCTTTATTATGTGTGGCAATGCGGTCCGGAAGATTAATGATAACATTTTATTAAAATTCACACAGACCTGGGATCTGCATTAGAGAAATACAGATTTGGATTACAGGGGCAAAGCCGTGCTGGCTGTTCGTGGGTGCTGCCTCGTGTGGAGCTGCTGTGCCTGGCCGGGGCTGAATGCCCTGCTGGGGATGGATGGCTGCTATTGCAGTCCTTGGTTGTTGGCCGAGCGCAGTGCTCAGAGGGGTGGAGGGCGCTGACACTGGGTGTAGACAGTTTTAGAAGCAATACTGAAATCAGCATTTGCTGCTTAACCTGCCTGGAGCCGTCAGGCTGGAGTGAGCTGACAGGAGCAGAATCTTCCGCTCTGTAGTAACACCTTTCCTCTCTGTCCCTCAGGCATATCTCGCTGACACTCCCAGCCAGCTTCCGGGGGAAGAGCCACAGCACCCGCCTGGACTTGGAGCACCAGCACTCCAACCTGTACGCCATCTCAGGTGAGCTGCCGTGTGCTTCTCTGCTCTTGTGTCATCAGTGGTGTAACCAGTACAGCAAACCTGCACGTGCAAACGGCCAGGTGTGTGGTACCCACGAAACAACATCCAGCTTTTTATCAGTGCCATTTAATAGTTGAGAGCAGCTGAGGTGCAGAGAGACCCCAGGAAATGCCCAGGGACACTTGTTCCCAGCAGCAAGTGTTCCTGATCCCCAGGGAGATCACAGCCACTAGGGAGAGATGCTGCTGCCTTCCGAGGTGCTGAGTGAGAGCTCTGATGGGAAGCAATGCTGACACATACTTTGCTCCTGATAATATTCATGGTCTTCACAAGTGAGTCATAAGAGACATCTTTGCCTGTTTCACAGGAGGCTTAATCTTGCCCAGCAGGGATGAGTTTCAAACACAGTGGTCTTTGCTACCCTCAACATACATATTGAAAACAGATGAGACCTTTACTCTCTCTCATTTCCATATTCCCTATATTGGCCATGCATATGTATTTGTTTCCCAATGTTAGGGAAAACTGGGAGTTAGACGCTAGAAAATGCGGGTTCTGCACTGATTTGTGAGAACCATGTGCTTACACATGCACACTTGGTCTCTCTAGCTGCAGCTTTCGCTCTGTTCATCATTCCAAGCCAGTATACAAGTGCTAGAGCCAGTAATAATTTCCGGATATTAACATGGAAAAAACCTGCCAATGAATATTTTAGCCAGTTTTTATTTTTAACTAGTACTAATCTGCAGGGAGTTGTTTACTGAAATAGAGTGGGGAAGATCAAGGCTGTTCCTTCCCCCATGCAGGTAGAGGTACCTGTTACTGTGCCTCAGGACTGCACAGTGGGTTGGGTTGGAGTTGGGGTTCCTGTGAGCTGTCCCTGGCAGCTCTGCTCTTTGGGAGGAGGTTCTGGCTCTGAGTGCTCACTTTCTTAAAGGAGGAGTGAGCTCAAAAGAAATGTAGCCAGGTTCTCTGGGCCCAAGAAGAACGGGCTCTGGAAGCAGGAGGCCAGGATGCTTTAGAGTTGTGCTTTGTGGGCCCTGTCACTCTGGGAGGTGCTCAGAGCTGTGTGGTCTGGGAGGTGTTCGTGGAGCACAGCAAAGGGAGTTTTGGTTCTGTGGAGTAAGAAGTGCTGGGCACAGCTCTGGTGCAGGAGTACATTTAACCCACCCCTTCTCCTGGGGTCCAGTTTGTGCTCTGTGCTCCAGCTCCGCAGTGCTGGGGTGCAACAGTTTTTCCAGTTTATTTTTTTTGTAGTACTATTACACCTGAACAAATATTGTCATAGGCACGGTAGAATCACACTTAGCACAAGTTCTGCTCTGTTACGTTGTTTTTGCAAGAGGAAAAAGACACTGGCTTTAAACCTGACTCTGTCAAAACTTAATGAACGTCTAGTCCCTTCATCTGGCTGAAGGACATTTTAGGACAGTTTGGAAATCCAGCAGTGGATTCAGTGGGCTGTGCAGTCGAAACTGCTTGTGCATAATCAGGGAAGAGAAGATGGCAAAAATGTACCATTCACAGGTTCTTCCTATTAATAGTGAGTGACACTTGTAACATGGGAACATGGCATTAATTCGTGCACCATAATCAAAGGGTTATTTAAAAGGTAATCTCTGCCTGGAACTGCAGCTTCAGGTTCCTACAGAGATAGAGTATAATAATTGCGTAATCCTTGTCAGTCCTCGTTTTTCTTGTTACTCTCCTACCCCAATACATTTGGAAATGAAAGGGAAGGTGTGTTCCTGTGTTCGCATGAGACAATTCTGTGTGGGGATGGGAAGCTGTGCTTTCTCTCCTGGGAAAGTGCCAAATGCACCAACTGCAGCAGCTCTGTGTGGGTGTTACTGGGACTGGCCTTTCTACAGGATGTGCTGGCCTCTGCACATGGTGCAGCCTGAGGAGGTGCCTGCTTTACAGAGAGCCTGAACGCTTTACCAGATCCTTACAGGCAAAGCACAAAACAAGGCCTGTGGAACTGGACAGGGCATTAGTTCTTCATGTTTGCTTGAGCACATTTTCAAGTATATAACTCTTATTTTTCCTCCAGTTGCACATTCTCCTCCAGAAACGCTGTTATATGAGTTGTGCGTGTGTTGTAATGGCTATTTCAGCTGTGAGCTCTTTCCAAAGAAAGGGTCTTGTTATATGACACATCCTGTGCATTGACAGGATTTTCATGCACAGCTCCTGACCACGGCTGCCTTGTCAGCAGCTGCAGTGAGGTGCCGTGACAATTCTCTTTGTGTGCTTAAACTCGCCGAGGTGGATTAGCCCCCAGACGCGCTCTGGAAGCCATTCCCAAGTTTCCTGTTCTGTCGGTGTCGTGTGCAGCCAGTCCGGACTGCCTGGAGTGCTCTCTGCAGTGCCATGGCAACAGGAGATTTAGGAACAGGCTGCCACTGCCGGCCTGAGCCACGCTGCCGGGCTCCCTTTGCCGGGTGGGTCCCCACCGCAGCTGTGGGTGCAGGGAGGATGTGCGGGCCACGGTGGCACGGGGCCAGCGTGCTGGGTGAGGGGAGCTGGGCCTCCAGCAGACACAGGGTCCCTCTCCATGTATGGACAGGCCTGTGGGCTCCCTCTCTTGGCTCCCACATCAGAAAAGGGGTTCTTGGGGCTGGTGAGGGCAACAAAAGCCATTATGAACAGTCTCTTCCAGTTTTGGTATGGCCTCAGTCTGTGCTTGGAGGGCTGTAATGGGGGTAGAGTGAAGAGCTGCAGCGTGGGCTCTCTTCGCTGTCTGTAGAGACCCAAGATCTTCTCAGTATTCGATGAAAACAATGCTTCCAGCTGCAGTTCAGCATGTTTGTGGGAGGTTAGATGCATTTTGGCTGTCAATCCTACTTTGTATCGCAAATATATTTTGGCAGAATGACCATATCCTCACTGGAACTGCCCATTACCCCTTGGGCACTGTAATGCAGTTGTTGTTTGCACAAAACTGGAGTCAAGGAAAAAATGGTCCTGTAAGCAGCAATTATAGTTTTTAATCAGTCTTTTGTCGTTGCCAGTCTTGGCCATGACACACTGGGTGACCAGAAAGTTAAGGAGACTTCTCTTGGCACAGTAAACTGGTGAGTGAGTCCCTGGCAGGGTGCAGATAGGGAAGCACTGCCCACAGCTCATGGCGGGAGCCTGTCACGTGCCGCAGCAGCGCAGCACTGGCACTGCGGGCATCATCCTTGTGCCCCACAGCCTCCCTGGTCCCACCCCATGCCATGCACCCCAGACCAAAAGGCAGAATTAGTTCTAAGTTGATGTGCACAATGTCTGTGGGTGCTGCTGGGAGCAGGGTGCCAAGGAGCTGACAGGTTTAATGTGCTTATTGGGGCAGGCAGCTGCTGGAAGAAGAATGCCTCACTCCAGACAGACCTGTTGACAGACATGGCTCAGTATTTCACAGCGCAGTCTTTCCTCATGGCCTTCAGTTTAATTAAGATGTTGTTGTGACTACATACTGCCTTCATTTCAGACTTGAGCATCTTCTGCCTGCATATTGCTTCAGCTTATCAGAGGCACAAGCACAGTGAGGGAGAGGCAGCCCTCACAGGCAGGAACAATATACAGGGAAATAGTAATATACAGGGAAAATTCTTCAATGAAGTGAAAAATTATTTATAATAATTTATAATAATGGTAGTCAAATAGAAGGGAAATAAGTCACTCTAAGAGTATATAAATTTTTATGATAGTGTATAAACAGCCATAGCTTGCCTTGTCTCCCATCTATTCCTGCAGAGAATGAGGGCAACATCTAGCATAAAGAAAAATACAATAAGAAAATGAAGAAATGAATGGGAAGAGCTGGAGGATTGATCACCCAGTGTATTTGTATATCCTGATGTAAAAGGTGCCGCTGACAGGTGGCCAGGTTTCTTCTGTATAAAACCATGTGTGTGCTGTCAGGGCAGTGTGAGCAGCCTTGTTTCGATTGATGAATTGCCTGCTTTCTTGATTAAACCTTCCGTCACTTACAAAACAAAAAGCCTGTGTTTCGATGGCAGAGTGGGACATGTCAAAAAAATCTGTCTGCTTTACCTTTGTGCAGATGTTGGGCACAGACTGTAACATGTATTATTAAAATGAATGTGGCATTTACTGTGCATTATTTCTTTCCTGGGAGAAGGGACCTGTAAATTATATGCTAATAATAATCTTTAACCCTTTCAGGAGGAACCAAGAGATGCAGGAGTGCAAATATTCTGCAGGCCTCACTAATTGGATGGGCTCTAACACCACTGCAGCACTCTTAAGTTGCTAAGCAGTGGGTTCCAGCCCTTGCTGCCAATGATCTGTGCATTCTGCTGAGCAGGGTTGTCTTTTTTTTCCCCCTGAAATTTTGCTGTAGCCATCTTCAGCGTTCTATTACAGATAGATGTGTTTTGGGGCAGCAGCAGATAAGCATATGTAATTTGACTCTAGAACAATCTCTTCCCTTCTCTTGGCTTGTTCTCAGATTAGGATAGAAATTGTGTTGTATGGAGTCTGTACAACCCCATCAGAATGTGTACACAAAGCAATTAAAGCCTCTGTGCACCAGTTTTGTGCAGGAGATGAGTGTATGAACTTCCAGATCCTGCTGCAGCTGGCAGTGTGTAGCCAGAAACCCAACTTCAGTCATATGAACCTTTCCAAGGATATTTATTCTGGCAGAAATTTGGAGATAGCAAGATGATCAGTTACCCTTGGGTAGGACCAAGGTTCATCTTTTGAACACTTAAATGTGGAAACTGTGCTGGGAAAGCAGTAGAACAAAAGCAGAACATACTTTGATATATGTTGTTGGTAGTCAGCCCCAAACAATTAAAGTATTTGTGCAAGTACCTTCAGAAGTGAATCGTGTTAGCTGGACATACTAACACGTCATCCATAAATTTGGGCATCCATCCTCATGTCATGTTAATCCATAGAAATAAAACAGGATCCAGAAGCACAGAATCTCTCACCACTTGGAGCATTCTCAGTTCAGTTCAAGACCTTGCTGAGCTGCAGGTGAAGGTTTTCCTTCTCTTTAAGGGGAGAAAAGCCATGTCCTCTGGGTTGGAGTTTAGATGTCAGATCCCAAAAAACATCACACACTTTATGTTCCAATAAAGCAACGTCCATGCTGGGACCGAGGCCGCAGCACCTGCTGTTCATTTTCCTGAGGAGCGATGGGTTTTTGAGCAGTCATTTGATGCTCAAAAATACATGCTTTGCATGTATTTCTTACCTGAAAGGTACTGTTTTGTAGTTGTCTTTAACCACTTTAGTCAATACATATCAGGTTATTTGCGTGAAGTATTTTTCTGTGAGAAGCTGGGCTGAGCATCAGGGAAGGGAAGTGCGGCCGGCTGCCAGCGCAGCGTTGGCTGGAGTGTGCGTGCCAGCATGCCTTGGAGGAGGAGGTTTCCGTGTGCAGCTCTTACAGGTGCCAGTTTCTCCACAGCTCTGGCTTGTTTATTTTGGAATCAAGCACCAATATTTATTACCTTAGGGAGGTAAATATTTACTTAAATGAGTTTATATTGTATTTATATATAAATAGTTTTTTATTATATTTAAATATTTATTGCCCTCTTTAAGACACTTCCTGTGAAAGGTCAAAGCAAACTGTGGTCTGAGAGGTTGGAGAGGGAAACACTGTGGGCAGAGGCTCTGGTCCAAATTCCACCTGCTGGGTCACACAGGTGAGCGTTCCCAGCAGGAAGCCCAGGGGCAGAGCCCCCTTGGGGAGGGGACACAGGGTCTCAGCCTGATGCAGCCCAGCCAGGGCGGGGTGAGCCGGGGTCTGGCCATGGCACGAGGTCGAGCTGAGCTGGGGTTCGTCTGCAGGAGCGTGGGCTGTTCCTGCAGGCACTGCAGCGACATTTGGCATTCGCTCCACGCAGGTTTCTAATCCAGCTCTCTGGAGGCAGCAGGGAGAGTGGAAACTGATGTTAATGATCTGGAAAAACATCAAAGCCAGTGGATTCCTGAGAAGGAAGCCGAGTTGCTTTTCCGTCCTGCAAGCTGCGGCTCTCGGCAGGGGGCAGGTGTCATCTGTCTGGGCAGTGGCGTGGGAAGCGTTTGCTTCACACACTGCTCCTAAGACAGCAGTTTGCTTCCTGGTTCCTCCTCCTGTTCAGGAGGGGCTAACTTGGGAATGCCTTGGGCTATCTATCCCCCCCCCCCCCCCCCCTTTTTTTTTTCCTTGGTAGTGACAAAAGAAGTCTCTTTCAGAGGTCTTTCTAGGTACAGATTTTGTTACATTTCAGTGCCCATATGTCAACTTCCTTCTTGTTGTAAAATGCCAGGTTATCTGGCCACGTGTGCCACTTCCTTAGTTGTCTCTTTCCTTTTAAAAGACACTGTCGCTCTCTTCTGTATGTAGGAGGACAGATGTTTTAATCAGAGGTTAATAAATTATTTTCACAAACTATTGTTTTGCTGCATCCTTTTTGTAGATAATTAAATTATGTACTTGGCACAGCATGTCTGCTTTACTAAAACAGGTAATTTTGAAAAAAAAGGGAGATTCTATTTTTTGGCTCAGTGCACAAAGGATTGCTTTTATCTTCATCTTCTAGCACAGTTCCTGGTGGTTCTGCAATCGCCTCCAATGTTCAAGGGGTTTGAGACCCCCAGTCTTGGAGGGGAAGGTCCTGTGCTGCATCTTACTGTTGGTTCCCATCCCTTCACTTACGTTCTTGGCACTTTTTAAGAGTAGAAGCGGAACTAAATTTATATTTTGTGACACTGAATTTTAATCAGGATGGTCCACAAGCCAGACAAGTTGTGACACAAGCTTTATTCTGCATTGAAACCTCTTTACTGAAGCTGAGATTAAAGTCAGCCTGTTCTTTACTCTATTGCAATTTCCAGTCTTTGGACTAAGAGACCTGGATAATCTTCCAGCTATGAAAGGCTCTATTAATATCCAACAGTTCAGGGAGGCTGGAGTCTCATGTAAAATGCTGCAGCTGCATATTTCAGAAAGGGATGTGTGTTACTTAATACTATACTTAATGAGATTCAAAAAGTATGTTTGTTATTAAATTAGCCCATCCGTGGTGTACAGACCCTTGGTGTGCTGTGTCAGCATGGCCCACATGTTATCTAGGCTGTGCTGGGGCAGCAGCCCCAAATGGGGATGATGGAACCATGAGTTCTCCCACAGGTGACATTTTTAAGACAGACAATTTTTTGATGAACCTGCTGTCACCTGAAGTGCCATTCGTTGTTTTCCTCTGCTCAGCGCCATGTGCTGGTGTGGGAGGTGGAGGCCCTGGCTGGGTGCTGCCCTGCCCTCGCATTGGTCCCAGCTCCCTTCGGCGCGGCAGGCGGGCAGGGGAGCCGTGTCCCCTCCTGCTCGTGTCCCTCAGCTCACACGTCACCTTCCAAGGAGGCTGCTCAGACTCTGCCGGGAGGATTATCTGGCTGTAACCCTGTAGCCTTGAATTATGTATGAGCAGGTGTACCGGGGACAGCCTGGGGGTACATGCGGGGGCTGCAGTGGGGATGATGGAGGGAAGGGCGATGGCGAGGTGACGTGGATGCCCCGGACAGGGGTGCCCTCGTTCTGCACGCCCCGCAGCAGCAGTGGGTGAGGGCCAGTGGCTGATGGAGGAGGATGAGCTTGCGGGACTGGCGCCGTTCCGTGGAGCACAACCTTGGGGTGGCCTGTGCTGTGTTTGTTTTGCTTTGCCGAGTGCCAGAGTTTAATTTTTTTTAAATGGGAAGCCGCTCAGAGGTTTGGATATTTAAACAGTTATTAACCAAATGACAATTAACAGATTGCAGAGACAGATTTTCTTTTCAAAACCTCCAAAATTGAGTACAGTTTGCAAAACTATCACAGCATAGTAATGACAATGAATTTTGATTTCCTGGAACTGATATTAGACTCCTTATTAAACTATGTGCATCTGCTTTTAATTTACTCCAAATAATTGGAAAATGCAATGAAGCTTTCCAATTAAAGCTTGGCTTTATGCTGTTTAATAATACCCCCCATAATATTATAGCTTATGAAGTGACAGGTGAGTTGGTGTATGAATAAAACATAAAGGCAGCAATAAGGGACAGAAAACCAGAGACAGTTGTTGGGGATTTTAAATGCTGGATGTAATTTGCATATATTAATCTCTTCTTTTCAGCCTTATCAGGCGTTCTTCAGTATTTGAAGTTAAAATAGCATTGACAGGCGGGAGTACGCTTAGTTTTTTCAAGGATTTATTACTTGTATAATTTCTGATCTTTAATAAGCAGATATGACTGATCCTCATAGTTCTATAGAAATCGGTTAATTGTTCCAGATGGCGCATACTGATTATGCAAAATTACTTTTCACACCATTTTTTTTTTTTTTTGATGGAGTTTGGAGTAAAATTAAATTTTTTATAGCCTTCTTATCATGCTGTTTTACAGTGGGTTTTGCACAGAAGTTGAATTTAATCTACTATATTACATTGACCAGCAGAGTTATTCTAATGTAGCATTCTGTGATTTGACAAAGAATAATAGAACACGTTGCTCATTGTGCATTTCTGTGCTGCTAATAAAAAGGAGTTGCAGTGCAGCAAACCAGGCTGTTATTTATGAAGAATGCTTAATTTGCACAGTTAAAAATGCAAAATTGTTACAATGAGATGTTCGCTCTTTTGGACAGAAGGCTTGGGCAGAATAAATGTAAATAGTCTTGTTGCTACGGATTCCGTCAAATAAAGCAGGAGTTTTTAAATGCCTGGTGTGGCTGGGTGGGATGGTACTGGGAGGAGCAGCCATCCAGGCAGCACGTTCCGGCTCCGAGCAGGAGATGTCACTGGTGTTTTCCCTGATTATCACCATCCGGATATCTCAATGGCATCATTTCATAATTGAAAACATTTGTAAAGGTTGTTGGGCTTCATTTATCTAATGAAAAGCTGTTTATACAAAATAAGCCACACATAAAACCCTCTTGCTAATAAGTTTATTGCAATTTGTTTTGGCAGTTATTTGAGGGAGGTGTCCCGTGGCCTTGCTGTCCTGGCTGTGCTGCACCAGGGCCCAGGGTGGGTGCCCATCCATGGGCATGCTGTGGGCAGGGGCTCCTGCCAGAGCAGGGGGACAGTGCCATGGGCACTGCTTTAGGTTTGTCCAGAAGTACTGTCAGGCCATGGGTAATTTCGGTAGGTCCCATCCCTCGCCGGGCCACGGGCAGCACGCAGAGCAAGGGTCCTCCTTGGCCTTGGGCTGGGGTCCACCCTGGGGGCTGCACTGCCACCATGCCTCAACCTCTGGAGGCCCCACAGGGGCCAAGCCCAGGGCATCTTACTGATCCTTGAAAACCAGAACAGCAAATGTTTAAAAAATGACCTTATGGTGAGTGGATAAGTGGGGGCACTGTAAATGGACTTTTATGAAGAGTGCATATTTTTAACTCAATAGAAAAAAAGACAAGTAATTAACTCAGCTATTAGAAAGCTCAGAATTTCTCGTATCTCCTTTTGAACTAGAAAATAGTTTTGTGTATACTTTTATATGTACATATAGATATGAATATATAATATATATGCAGACAACTAATGGCATAAATCAGAAATTATTAGAAAATATTTGTTCTAATGAAGTAATAATTTGGTGGTAATGTATTTCATCAGTGTAGCTTAAGGCTACATTAAGTGGACAGACTTTATATGGATTCTCTAATTTTAATCTTCAAAATGCTGTCTAATGTCTCATTAAGACTTTCATATAATGTATCTTAAGTACAGTCATTAAATATAGTTTAGGGAGATGTATGTTCAGATATTGCTTAAAGATGTTTTAATAGGCCCATTTACTCTGATGATATTAATGAGCTCTTAACACATATTAAGCTTCTAAAACTAGCGGTGTCCCCTTGCAGTGAGCAAATCAACATAGGAATTGTGGAGGAATTGGATGCTCCAACAAAGCCAGTTTTCCACGGAGTCTTCAGGGCCCGGCTCCATCCCTGTAGCTGTGTCAGCACAGGGCGGTGTCCCCACTCCTGGCGCGTGCCTCGGGCCTGCGGGGGCTTTGCGTGGGCGGCTGCTGTGCCATCGCATCCACGCTTCAGGGCTGCGGGCTGCGAGCTGGCTGAGCCCGTCTCAGTGTCTGTGGCATGCTGCACACATTTGGTTGCATATCTATTAAAATAAACAAATCACATGGTTTAAGGGAAGAGCCAAATACAGGCCCGTGTTTAGATAAATTCTGCTTTTTGATCGTCTAAAGTGAAGATGCAAGAGTCGTAATTAAAGATAATAAAAACTGCTCATTCTCTGTTGTCACTTCGGTTCCAACTCAGAAAGTTATTGCAAAGAAAATTCTCTGGTTTCATCACTCAGCTCTTCTTAACAAATCCTTCTGAGTTCAGAGACTTTTATAATTACTAAATTGGTTTGTTAGAGGGAGATAATGGCAAATTTCTTCTTTTCATAATTGGACATTTCTTCCCTGTAGGCTAATGCAGGCGCAGCACTCACATACACAATGAGCTGTGCTTTTGAAAAACCATAACTGGCTAATAAGTGCCGTGGTGTCATCGGAGAGTAATGGTGTGCTGATTAGCATAATTAATGACAAATGGTGGTGCAGAGTGGGTGGATTGGTTTAGCAGATGATGAATGCGCTGCGCCAAGGCCGAGCCCTGCCGTGGTGGCTTGGCAGGCTGGCAGCGCTGCCACTTGCACCTGCTGCCACTCCCCACCGGCCCAGGGCTTGGTGGCACGGCCACGTGCGGGGTGGCTCCGGGTGCTCCTCGGCCGGGCCGGGTGGCACGGCGTGTCCCTGGGTGGGGCTGGTGGCCGATCCCCACCGTGCTGGGGCAGGGAGCTCTGCAGTGCCGGCACCAACGGAGGGGAGCCGGGGGCTTCTGTGGGCCACCAGTGGCCCTCATCCTCCGAGGGCTGGAGGGCCACGCCAGGCACTGGCCGTGCTACAAGATGGGCACATTAATCTGTGATTTGATTAATCAGGGCTAATTTGCACTCACAAATGAGACTGGTAAAAATGAAGTTACCTTTTCACCTTTAGAAGGGAGGAGGGATTATTTCTAGGTTGTCTCTTTTGTAAGTGATAAGCAACTCTTTTACCAATAAGGATGAAAATACTTAATTTGCATTAGCAAAAGAAGCTAATTATTATATAGTTAATTAGCATCTGGAAATGAGGATTGTCTTAATTACAAAGCACAGTTTCCTTAATAGCTACAAAACTGTAAGTTTGATGTGTGTGGAGATTGGTGACTATTATTATGTAATTACTGATCATATTAATGGTGCAGTGTATTTAGATATCATTTGCATATGCAAATGAAATTTACCTGATAGAAATATGTAGTTCCAGTAATGATTTTGAGCACTTAAAAATTAAATCCCATTAGAAGATCTGGATCGCGAGTGGCGCAGTGGATCTCCTCGTGCAGAAGAGCTTTTGGCTCGGCAGGGCTGTGGCTCTGTGTCTGGCTGTTGGGAGGGGGAGGGCACCTCCCCTGCCCTTTCACCCCCAGCCCGCGGTGTCGGGGCCTTTCCCCTGCAGCCGGGTGGTGCTGTGTGCCCATGCCCTGTGCCATCCTCCCCAGCACATAAGGGCTTAGCTGTGGGCCTGTGCCCGGGCTCTTCTGGCAGGGTGGGTGTTCCACGGCATGGTGGAAGCATGTTCTGTGCATCAATGAGCTCCAGGGCAGAAGATGGGTATCCCCACATCCTTCCCAGCTGTGCTCGTGATGTGTTTCTTTCCACTAACATGCAGGCTTGCTTAGAGAATGGAGAGCACGGTGTTATCAGGGCAGCTGATCCAGCTTCTTTCTCCTGCTTTTATTGGAAACACAAAGCTGCTGTGTGTTAAAAATAACTTGAGTCCCTTAAACCAAAACCTTATAAAAAGAGGACGGTGCACTGTTGTCTCCCCTGGGAGTCCTGTGGGACAGATGTTGGTCACTCAATGCACTGCTGGAGGGTGTGGGGTGCTGCTGGGCAGGATCACAGCATCATTGCAAGTGTGAGCATCTGCCCCTGGCCAGTGACCTGGCTGCTGTCCAGAGAGTCTGGGAAGCCCAGGACTGTTGTGGTGGCAACAAATCCTATCTCACACCCACCATACGTGGCTCAGCAAAGGAAAAAGCTTCCGGGGCCAGACACTGTAACAATATGCAGCGTGTGGATTTAATACCCCCTGCTCCTACCCTGCAGCACTGCGAGCTTTGTGGATGTTTCTCTCATCAAGCAGCAGAAATTTACAGCTGCTGGCCAGGGAACACTGCAGCCATTGTGGGGCTGCCTGAGATGCTTTTTGCAACTGCTGCTCCAGCCTGTGCTGCCCGGCTGCCGTGGCAGACAGACATTACATGTTTAATGACTTCCAAGGAGTCTGTCATTACAGCCAGAGCTGAGGGGAATGGAAAAGTGTCTGGGTTTCTCTTCAGCATGCAGCCGTGAGCAGACGCTGGAGTGCCTGCCTTTGCCTTTGCCTTTGCCTTTGCCTTTGCCTTTGCCTTTGCCTTTGCCTTTGCCTTTGCCTTTGCCTTTGCCTTGTCTTTGCCTTTACCTCCCCATCACTGAGCTGGCCCTGTCCCGGCTCTGCCTCAGCTCCACGTGAGTGCCCTGGTTTGTATCTGCTCTGCTCTAATTAATTAAGGGTTGTGGCTTGGAAACACCACATGCTAAGGTGTGATCTTTGAAGTTTAGTGTAGTGCAGAGACTTCAAAGGGGACATTTTATTAAAAAATAATAAAATCAAGAGCTCCTAAACACTTGCAATTTGAAGAGCTTGTTTGAAGTCTCTCCATGTTCTCTGGTGCTGATGGAGTCACAGTGCTGAGGTGCTCCTTAGGCGTCACCATGCAGTACTTAACCTTCACTTTATTTAAAAAAGAAAATAATCAAATCCAGGGGTATTTTTTCAAGTGTTTTTGTGGCTTGATCTTAGCAGTAACTAATTGTGCCATGTCATGAGCTATGCAGGAAACAGAGAAAATCAAGGCTGACAATCAAATTAGCAAAAATGAAAATTTAGTCCAGGTCTGGTTTTTTAATCAAAGTCATTTCAAGACGAACAGGAAAGCTGTAAACCTTTCCCAGGGCAGAGATTCCTTCCCCAGCTCAGGAGGCCTCTGCTCTCCCACTCACTGCACCAGGCATTGGGTGGTTTGAGGCTGCTGCCATCCTGCTGCCTGGCCAGGCCCAGGCACAGGGCACAGGGCTGGGCATTCCCAGCTAGCTGTGCCCCTGCTGCCCCACGACAGCCCTGGTGCGAGCTCCTGCTGCCCGGGAGCCACAGGACCCGCAGTGCAGCTGCCCCCGGAGCCGCATGAGGTGCTCAGGGGCTCTCGCGAGCTTGGGCTTGTGCCATGGGCTAGTGGAGCTGAGCCCTGCACCCCTGCCTGTGCCCCTGCCTGCGCCTCCGTACTTTTTTGTATGACACTAAGAAGTTGTGTGCATGTTGGGGATGGTGTTTGCAGCTGGGGAACACAGCTGGGGCAGCTGCAGGTTCCCCGTTGCAGCCAGCTTGGCAGGAGCTGTCAGGAAAGGCTGCCTTTGTTTTGGCCCTGAGGTTTTGCCATCAGTGATTTGGTGTGGTTCCATCTGGGCCTTGGTGCACACTAGCACAGAGCACACACATTTACTGTTCAGGTTGCTGTTTAAATCTCTGTGTATAGAAATACAGGAGGAGGAGGCCTAGCATCGTGGGGAGCTGGTTTGGTTTGAAAAGCTCACACCCTTCTCTGGATGCATTGCAAACTATTTTAAAACATTTTCCCATACTTCTGAATGGTTTCCCCTGTGCTAAGGCGTGCCTGGTTTGTACAGCTGTCCTGTGCTACCTTCCATGCACGGGTGCAGAAGAAGCTCAGGAGTGCAGAGCTCATGCCGGGGCGTGTGGTGGGAAGCAGAGGGGCATGGGCAGGAGCCAGGGCTGTGTGCTTGGCAGGGGCTGCGAGAGGGCACCGAGGGTGGGTGGCCTGGCTCCAGCCTGCCCTGGCCAGCACCACGCTGTGCCACCAGCTCCCCGTGGCTGCTCAGCCCGCCCAGGTAACAGCATGTCCTGTCTGCTGGGAGTCACTGCAGCTGAGCCCCAGCCATACCCCAGGGCTCTGATGCTGATGGAGAGAGCAGTCACTTGTCCTCGCCAGGCTGGGCACAGACTGCACGTGGCTGTGCTATCCCGCTTCAGTGAGGTGGTGCTCAGAGCCTCCCGCGAGCTGGGGGCACCCCCCGCTGCTGGGCTGAGCGCTGGCGGTGGAAACTCTTCTGTGGGGGCACCGCTGCTGGCCACAGCAGACAGGGGCTTGCGTGTCCCTCCAGCCTGACCGTGGCTTCCCTCCAAGAGCTGCTGTGCCTGAGCTCTGTGCCAGCCCCTGGTTCTGAATCTGCTTTCAGATTCCTCTGGTGCCATTTAGCTGAAAATCAAGTTTTCTCTAAGCAGGGGAGCTCTACTGGTTTTATGGTGTTGATGTAGGCTGTTTTATGAGATACTCTTCTTGGTAAAAGATGAACACTCTGTTAGCATTCAGGTCTGAGGAAAATGGGAACAGTTCTGTAGCATTAGGGAAAGCCCTTTCTAAAACCTAAGATCATTTAAATGTTAAAGGTAGCAGTAATGCACTCAGTGTTGGGGTTTTTTGTTGGTTTGGATTAACAGTTCTTCATTTTCAGTCATGCAGGAAAATGTTTTGCAAGGCAATTATTTATTTATTTAAATATTTTTAATACCAGAAATTGAAAATTCAAGTGTAAAAGGCTATGCAAAAACAGCAATAAAGAAATCCAAAGCTATAAAAGCTTATGGTGAGACTTTAATGCAGAAACAGCTGTTATTTCCTTGGGAGTTAAGGTATATAAACTCTTCCGTGGCTGTGTATCCGCACAATCTCGGTGTGAGGAATTAGCGCTCACTGCAGTGTGCAAACGGAGCCCGCCAGGCTCTGAGGCAGCGATTCATCTGTACCCAGGAGTTAAATATGACAATGTTAGCATTTTTCATTTCCCTGACGTTACCATTAATAAAGCAATGATCCAAAAGAAGCTTTGCTGAGTCTGTTCTTTATGCTTCCATCACTCACAACTAGATAATTTCACACAGGATCGTTTTTAAATTAAATGACGATAAAAGCGCTCTGCTGTCCTGTGCTCACTAGTTCATAGAAGTCTATCAAGTCATTAATGTGTCATGACAAACTGTGAGTTGGATACAAGAGTAATTAATTATTTGCATAAATAACAGGTTGAACTTCGTGCTTTCAACCACAATGACACGTGTCACACCATGGACATCCTGGAACCTCTGGCAGAGGTCACAGGAGGGTGAAGGCTGAGCTGGCACACGGGTGATCCCATTCTCACACACTTCTAGCTTTGTGTTCCCAAGTTCTTCACTGATGGTTGCTTCAAGAGAGCATCTGATCTTTGGAGCTTTAGCGAACAATTATACAGATTTTCATAATCACCATTAATCACCACATATTTTTCAAGATAATTACAGCAACTATTATTTAGATTTCTCTTTTATGTGCACATTGTAGAAAAGAACAAGTGCTTATTACACTGGGTAGTGTAGAGAGCTACCGTCTGAAGTTCTTTGTCATCCAGAAACTCATTATGTTAGCTGATGCTGCTTGTGAAAGTTCGTCAGCGTGTTTAAATTAGGGTAGCATTGGCAGGTCTGATTATTTAAATCTGGTAGCTTGGCTAAAAATATAGTTATTCAAGAAAGATGAATTACTAATTTGACAACTGAGATTTAGTTGGAGTCTGCAGCACAGAAGGCAGCATCTCTCGAGTGCTTAGAGGAGGGTGACAATACTTTTACAGATTAAAGAGAGGATTTCTAAGTGAGCTAGCAAGTTGGATTTATAGAGCATGCTTTGGTGTCCTCCCTGTTAGAGCCTGAGAGCAAGTCTTGGTAAGTTACAGCGAAGAAGGAGCCTCCAGGTAGAAGCTGGTTGTGTGTTCCAGTGGTCCTGCACTGAGGAAGGGGCGCGTCCACTGTGCCTCACCGAGGCATCCATGCACTTCCTGGCTGCTGTCAGGGATTCGTGGGAACACTGTCCTTTGGGGCTGGGCTTTGGGAGGTTGGTTTTGGCTGCTGGCTCCTTTCAGCTCTTTTATCTAATTGCAGTGACTGAGTTAATTAGCTGTGACCCTCAGGAAGGAGCTGATCCTGGGAGGCAACAAACAGCCATTGGAAAGAGTTTTCCTGCTGAAATCCGATTTTACTTTGTTCCATTTTGAGGGAGAAGAGCACAGGCACCTCCCTGACCTGTTGCAGGTGCTGTGGATATAGTGGCATGGACAGAACCTGCTGCCTCCTGTGCTCAGCCCCTGGGTGCAGGGCCCTGACAGGCAGCTGTCCTTCTGGCAGCGAGGCTTTGAGGGGCAAGAGCAGCTTTGCCTACATGTGCAAGGAGGCTTTAATCTGCAAGGTGCAAACATTTTATAGGTCTTTAGAAATATTTTGAAGTCCCAGCCTTTAAAGAAGTTGAAGCCTGTGTGGGTCAGTGGGTGATAATATGAGTAATATTGTAAAATTGGGATTGTGATTTTTCTTTGAATTGGCATGGATACCTTTGGAAAGAACTGTGCTTCATCATTCACCAGAACCAGTTCCTTTATGCCCTGGTGTTACCGTCTGCTGGTCTCAAACGTGGCACAGGTTGAGAACATGGAGGAACCAGGTACAGCTTTTGGCCAGACTAAAACAGGAACTGCAGCTCAGGGCCAGGGCCTGGTCTGTGAATGTGACACTGCCCATGGAGGTGGTGACACAGGGCAGGATCTCAGCACAGCAGTCACTCTTCAGAGCCTGCCAGGAATGCTTTAAAGGCAAGAGGGGAAAAAAGAAAAAGGAAAAACTGAGAAATCAGAGGCTGCTGATAATGTTTATTTACAGAACAAAATCAAAACAAGGGACATGGAATTAAAATGCCCTCCTAGACTTCTGGTTTCATTTAATTTTATTATTAAATTAGCTGCTACTGTAAACAGCAGTCGTGTGCTGCCTCACAGTGTGCAGTGGGAGCAGTGGCCCCCATGCCCAGTCCCTGGTGCTGGACACCCCAGTGCTGGACAACTGGTCAGGCTCCTGCACAGCAATGGGAGCTCTTTCCTGCTGTTGCTGGAGTTGCCTGCGCCTGGAGATCATTACGAGTCTCCATGGGCTTCTGTGGGAGTAGGGTGCCTCACCCTTGAAGCCTCGTGAATGTGAAAAACCCGTCTTGGGCAGCAGCAGCTGTGGGTGAGCAGGGCAGCCCAAGGGTGAGGTGGGGGGCACAGAAGGGTCTTTCCGCCAGACCACTTATTTTGTCTGGGGCATTTGCTCAGGCTGGGAGCAGAGGCAAGGGAGGAGCACTGCTCCCCATGCATCTTGTCTTGGGAGTCCCCACTGCCTGCCTGCAGCCCCTTGGGTGGCCAAAGGGCTTCTGGAGCCTGGCCAAGCCACGGGGTGAAGGGGTGAGGGCTGCTGCCCTCCTGGCACTGGGGCAGGCAGTGGCAGTGGCTGCCCAGGGCTTCGTTTCTGTCAAGTTCCCAGAGTTGGTGGTATTTAAACCCTCGTGACACCGGTGCCTGGCTGTGAAAGGAGACGCTGAATGAGCACCTTGTTTTCTGCTTTCTGCCTTTAATGCATTTTAGCAGCAGGCTGGTGACGGGCCTGACACGCCGGCTCCGCACACGCTCCTGCGCTTGGGGAGTGCAGCATTAATAACACACTTCCATGCATCATGCCATTTTTAAGCACGATCGTTATGATAAAGGGCATATACTTAATTACAGGCCTGCTTAATTACAGCTCTGTTGAAGCTCGTTTGTTTAGGAGAGTGCTAATTGCGCTGCAGAGCCTTTGGCTCACCCTGCTTTTATCTGCTGCTTCGCTCTGTAGTTCTGAGCTCAGGGTGGGCTGGAGCGCGTGGCCGAGGGACGGGGGGGCTCTGGGGGCTGCGGGGACACGCACACTTGGCATAGCTCAGCCTTTAGATTACTTTACAAAAGCTAGCGTGTGGCTGATCAAAGTGGGTTTCTGTCGGATAACAAATGCAGATGGTCTTTCAGGTTTAAAACTTCCTGGATTTGGTGATGCTGCTTTTCATCTGTTTCCTTTTGTTTCCCTTTGTGCTGTGGCTGCCACACAGCACCTTTGATAACAAAATCACTCCTGTGG
Organism: Corvus hawaiiensis; assembly: GCF_020740725.1. Classification (NCBI taxonomy): domain Eukaryota; kingdom Metazoa; phylum Chordata; class Aves; order Passeriformes; family Corvidae; genus Corvus; species Corvus hawaiiensis. The sequence continues at coordinate 440,660 of NC_063233.1, read as the reverse complement.
AGGGGGGTTTTTAAACTGAAAATAGACAAAGCAAATGTAAAATGCTGAGTATTCTTAAATGACCCTTGTTTAATCACTAACATGGTAATTCAGTGGTGCTGGTAGAAATTAGAAACAGCAAACGGAGGAGCCCTGGGTTTGTGGGTGCAGATGCTTTCTGAAAGAAAACCCTATTTGAGGATCACTGGAGGGCCTCTCAGGGCTTAAATTTACTCTAATTTGAAGTTTTCATTTCTTTCAGAATTGAAATTTAAAGACTTCAGATGTTAAAGGTGTAAGTGCAATGAAGGAGGTGTATCTGGGGTGCCTTAGAAATGTGCCCTTTTCTGTCTTGTGTGCAAATTGCTGAGATACGTGTTTTAAAAATAAGTGTGTCCCTTATACTACCACGTCTTGTGGGAGGCTTCCTGTGACACGGTGATAACAAGACACAAACACTGAACATCATTGCACTAGGATGAATATACAAAATGGCATAAAGGCAGACAGTGCTATGAGTACCAGTAAGGTTGTGCTACAGAGAAAGCTGGGCCCAGTGACATGAGGCTGTGCCGTGTGGGGTGTCATGTCTTCACGTCTGTCCTCATATTCCACTGGTTTGCATCCTCCAGACGTGGTTTGCAAGTGTTTGAGCTCCACTGCTCACTGTTGAGTTTGCACTGGCAACAGCCAGGCCAGGGAGGGTGCTTGGCCCCAGGTGTTTGTCATCATCCTGCCCAGGTGGTGGGAACTTACTGCCTGGTACGCAGGTGGTGGTGTTAACTGCTTTAGGGGCTACAAGTGCCCTGAACCAGCTGTTCCTTATTCTCTTGCTCAGACACCACCGAGTGTGCTGAACGGGTTTGGTGAGGAGGTGGTAAGTAGAAGTGCATCCTCCTTTCAGTTTCAAATACTATCCTGCTTTGTCAGCTGCACAAAATTGGAAAATGCAAAATTGAGGCCATGAAATTGTATCTGGATAGAGCAGGGAGAATTCATTGAACTCCTGGTTTGGTAGGGACTGACCCAGCAATGTCTTACATGGAAAGGAACCACTGGCAGTTTAGAGGGAGGAAAAGGCTGGCAATAACGTTTAGGAGCAATCAGTCATGTGTCAATGCTGTGAATACTTGGTCTGTCACTGGGAATGTGTGAAGTTGCATGTCAGAAGCCAGCTGGAAACGTCACATGTGATGTCTTGTCCCTTTCAGCAATGGATGGAGTGCCTTTTATGATTTCGGAGAAGTTTGCCTGTGCTCCTGAAGGGGTGAGTTGCCTTTGTTGTTCTCCCACTGTCTGAAATTCATTGTTTCATGGAGAGCGATCACAAAACATCAGGACAAATTACCTGCTTCTGGGAGCGGTTCTGTTGTGGGGCCAAATACATACCCAGTGCTTGAGATGGGCTGAGGTTGCATGTCACAATAGCTGCCCATTAGGTGGGAAAGGCTTCTGCCAGATTGCTTCTAAAACTGAATTTTCCTGGGATTTCAAGGTTTATTACCATCAAAAATAGGAATGGCACTGGGACTCCCTGGTGCTGAAAGCATTTCTAATTTCTTAGCATAGATTGTAAAGAAAGCTGCAGATGTGGAGTTCTCCTGGATTTACCTGTTGTGGGATGGCATAGTGCCATCAGCTTTACTACTTCCTGTTGGCACTCCAGCAGTTCAGGGCAGTGGTAATGGCACAGTGCCCTCCAGTGCCATCAGCTGCCACGAGGGTCCTGCCTGGCTGTGGGTGAACCAGAGAGGGCACTGGGTGGTGCCTGCCCCACACAGGGCACTGCAGGGCCACGCCAGCGGGGCACGTCTGCTTCACCCAAACAGAAGCACTGGTACTGGTTCAGGATGACCTCTGGGTGTCACTGGGCCAGTGCTTGTTAAAGCTGATGATGCAGAGCTCAAAGATTCAGCATCCCACTACCAGTTCCCAAATCCGTCTGATCCTAAAGCAGCATCTTTTTAAAAATCAATTTACAGGAAGCTGTTAAGGCAAACACTGGGCCATCAGCTGTGTCTGATTTTTCAGTAGTGCTCCAGCTTTGTGCTTTCTTCTTCCTGCTGACAGGAGTTTTTCACATCCCTTGCTTTCTGAGAGGGTTGTTTATGGGCCGTTATTCCCAGAAAGCTGAAGTCCCTGCTGTGAGGACAAATGCAGAGAGATTAGGTCGTGCTCATCCTCCCTGCAGATCCTTTAGACACCATTGCCACCATATGGTCAGTTTGGTCAGGGCTTCCCGCAGCTGGTGCCGCTCACACCTCCGTGCTGTGGCCACAGAATTCCAGCCGGTGCTCAGACTGCATCCTGCAGTGGGAAGGCGGTGGCAGGTCCACCTGAGCAGAGCGACACGGAGGTGAGTGTCAGCTGTGGCGCTAAGGGAGAACAGTGTTGAAGCTGGTAGCCCCGACCCACCGTCTGCTGCTTCACTCTCCTAGTGGAATGAGGAACAGGATCATGCCTGTGTTTACAGATGGTGCCTCTAAATCTCTGGTGATAGAGTGTTTGCTGACTCTAAACAGAACAAAACAACAAACAAACAAACAGACAACCCCTCCCCAACCGTGAATTTGACATTTTTGTTTCTTTCTTGCCAGATGCAGCCGGTTGATCTCTTGGGTATTACAATCAAAACCCTTGCAGAAATCGAAAAGGAGGTAAGTAGCCAGCCAGGCACTGAGCAAGTCACGAGGGCTGTTTTCACTTCTTTTTAAGAACCCTTCCTTTATGGAAAATACTTTTCTTATCTTTCACAAGTCACAGAGTATGGATAAAGTCAAGCAGTAAACCCAGGGTCAGGGATGCCCTCTGTAATCCATGATGAGTGAAGACACTTCAGGTGGTGAATATAATGGCAAAGTGTGGGGCCTTCTGTTTAATTCCAGATGTCTGTCTTGGTTAACCTTTCTTTCTCATGTATTAACAATACACAGTGCAGGCAGGACACTCTTAGGTGCCTCTTGCATGTCAGGAAGGCAAATGGACTTGACTCAGCAATGTCAGGTAAACACCTTCATCAGTTCTGATGAAAGATGCTGGGAAGTTGTTGCTGGGAGAACTGGGCTGCACTTCCGTGGATGTGAATGTTTGAGGAGCTCAGGCAGGAGGCAGCCACCAAACCGAGGGTGATTTTGAGGGACGGTTCTGGCACATGCATGGTGTACTAGGCATAGCGCCAAGGAGCTGCCTGCTCTGCAAAGGTTGCTTCACATCTAAAGGCTAAGACCAGGAAGAAACTTGTCTCAGCAGCACATGCTTCTTCAGGCACCATTAGTCACAAAGACCTCCTCCTATGCCATCTAGCTGGGTTCAAGGGAGAGAGTAGGAAGATGACATCACAAAGCTGCCAGATTCCTCAAGGCTTTTCCACTTTTTATTCCACTTGAGTCCAGTTGCCTAAATCTACCCTCTTCTGCCTGAAAATTTTGTCTGAGTACAAGAAGATGGTCAGGCCCAGTTGCCAGGGCTTTCACAGACACCTCATGGGACTGCAGTGGCCGCAGTAGTGGATCTGAAGGTGCTGCCTGACAGGGGCAGTGGCTGACAGATGGACCCATTGCCTCAGGCACTGCAGTCTGCCACATGGCCCTCACAGGCCTGTGGAATGTGGGGACACCCGCACTGGAATCATTTGCGTGGGCCAGGAAGGAGAGGCCGATACCCGCCGGCTCTCCCACAGCTCCTGCTCTGGAGCAGGCTGTGTGCGTTCCAGCGTAATGAAAAGTATGATTATGCAGCCCATATTCCTTGATGAAGCATCTTGTCTGCACATAGAGAGCTACACATATAAATATTGTGAATTTCGGCATGGCTTTATTTCCCTTGCAAGCAATAGCACCATTACAGCAAATCTTCTGGATATCCAAAGCAGCCAGAACATTCTCCCTGGAGCAAGATGCCTTGCAAAAAATACTCCAAAGAATTCCAAGAATTACTGTTCTCTGTCACCACATTTGGAGATGTATGCACCCATCCTCCAAGCTGCAGGCAGCTGAATTTCAGGACTCTACCCTGTCAGGAAAATGATGGAAATAGGTGCAAATCCTGAACTGCACCTGAACTGCTGTTGTTGCCCCAGGATGGCACAGCTGTGCCCGGGGGAGTACACAGAGAGCTGGGCTATGAGGAGGTGGTGAAGTGCAGGTGTAAGTGGCACATGCCGTCACTTCATGGCTAATTTGGTGGATGTAGGACAGAGAGGAGAGGAGAGAAGCAGAGCCCTGGCAGTGCTGCTGCCAGGTCTCCCAGCAGGGCTCTGGGGGTTCGTCCTTGCTACTCCCGCCTGTCCTGGGTAGGGTAGAGTCACTGGAGTGGGCACCTGGGCAGGCGCAGGTGATAGCACAGGTGCTGGCATGGTCACTGTTCACAGCTCTGTGGCGGATGCTGCAGCGCCTTTGGCTGCGGCAGCGAGGGCAGTGGTCTGGCTGCTGGCAGGGTGCACCCTGTCTTCGTTTGAGCTTGGCGTGGTGTAAAAAGTCTAGAGAGAGCCTAATTAGTAAAGGGAGCATCCAATATTCATCATTCCTTTTAAACTGATAAGGAATGCAGTTCATTTAACCACTAAATTGCTACAAGTTTTCATGGGCTGCTCTTTGCAAATATATTTAATGAAGAAGTTGTAAATCTAGAAGAGCTTAAAATTTTAATTTTACACAGAAATATTCTTCCTTGTTTGCATGTTTGTAGTCAATTCTCCTGAGTGCAGTCACATGAAATGTTCTTTAAATGAACATATTTGCTAACTGGCATGATTTCAGATTTTAAAACATTGGTTCCAGCAATTAGGAGTTTCCTCAGTTCCCCAATGACTGGAGAGATTCGTCTTGATTATAATTGCTCTTAGCCACGCATATCTAATTTGTGTCTTTTTAAGTGTTAATTAGTAAACAGTTTGAGCTGACATCTTTATGCGTTTGGGTGTTGAAAAATGAAGCCTATTGCGTGCCACCGGCTGCGGCATCGCGACAGGGAGGTGTGGCCGCGGGGGAGTAAAGGCCCGGTACAGCCCCCGGTGTACAGCCCTGGTGTACAGGCTCTGGTGCAGCCCCCGGTGTACAGCCCCCGGTGTACAGCCCCCGGTACAGCCCCCGGTGTACAGCCCCGGTGTACAGGCTCTGGTACAGCCCCCGGTGTACAGCCCCCCGTGTACAGCCCCCGGTGTACAGCCCCGGTGTACAGGCTCTGGTACAGCCCCCGGTGCAGCCCCGGTACAGCCCCCGGTGTCACAGCCCCCGGTGTACAGCCCCCAGTGTACAGCCCCCGGTGTACAGCCCCGGTGTACAGCCCCCGGTGTACAGCCCCGGTGTACAGGCTCTGGTACAGCCCCCGGTGCAGCCCCGGTACAGCCCCCGGTGTCACAGCCCCCGGTGTCACAGCCCCCGGTGTACAGCCCCCAGTGTACAGCCCCCGGTACAGCCCCCGGTGTACAGCCCCCGGTGTACAGCCCCCGGTGTCACAGCCCCCGGTGTACAGCCCCCGGTGTACAGCCCCGGTACAGCCCCGGTACAGCCCCGGTGCAGCCCCAGCGGCCCGGGGTGCCCCATTCCCGCCCGGCCCGGCCCGGCCCGGCCCGGCCCGGCCCGGCTCTGCCCGCCGCGAACCCGCGGCGCCCCCTGCCGGCCCCGCGCCGCCTCGCCAGGGCCGGGGCCGGGCTCACCGGGGATGGGGCTCACCGGGGATGGGGCTCACCGGGGCCGGGCTCACCGGGGCCGGGGCTCACCGGGGCCGGGCTCACCGGGGATGGGGCTCACCGGGGATGGGGCTCACCGGGGCCGGGCTCACCGGGGCCGGGCTCACCGGGGATGGGGCTCACCGGGGATGGGGCTCACCGGGGATGGGGCTCACCGGGGCCGGGGCTCACCGGGGCCGGGCTCACCGGGGCCGGGCTCACCGGGGATGGGGCTCACCGGGGATGGGGCTCACCGGGGCCGGGGCTCACCGGGGATGGGGCTCACCGGGGATGGGGCTCACCGGGGCCGGGCTCACCGGGGCCGGGCTCACCGGGGATGGGGCTCACCGGGGATGGGGCTCACCAGGGATGGGCTCACTGGGGATGGGGCTCACCGGGGCCGGCCCCCTTTGCTTGGCAGGAGCAGGGCTCCCGCAGCTCGGCGTCGCGCCGATGTCCTCCCGAGCCGGCACCAAAAGGAGGTCGGCGTTGGACGGAAGTGGCACAGCCCTGGTAAAACTGGCACAGCCCTGGCACAGCCCTGGGCCAGGCACCAGCATGGTGGGTGGTTGCCGGGACCGCCTCGCTGGCAGCATGTCCCGTGCCCCAGTCCGGCTGGCGAGGAGCGCGCAGGGGGATGTGTTTGTGACATTCCAAGAGCCACAAATGGGACACTGGGAGATGCATGGGAGGAGAGTCCGTGTACGGGGCCATTGCAGTGGATGTGCCAGGGTCGTGGGCAGCTCCTACCCCGGTAGCCCTAACATATGGCACGGCTTTGGCCGCTCACTTGCCACGGGAAAGCCACCGCTACGGCGCTCTCCTGGGGTGCCCTGGCAGGGACCAGGGTGGCCGTGGACCGGCGGGATGCGGCTCCCAGAGTGCCACGAGATGGCACTGCTACAGTGCACGCCAGGCTGCGAGGCATGTCCCTCAGCTGCAGGGGTGTCCCTTGCCTGCAGTGACATCGCGGGGGCACAGGATGTGTATATAGGGATTTTCACCCTCTTGCCAGCCAAAAATGTTAATTCTGATGGTAGCGGCTTGTGTAGACCTGGCAGGGGGAGTGTTTCTGAGTATCTGCTTTATGGGCAGGATGAGTGTGGTCATGTTTGTGTTGATGCTGGGTTTTGGGGGAGGGGGTGAACCCTACCTGGGGAGGCCACTGATGTGGTGCCAGCAGGTTCACCTGGCATTGCCCTACCTGGGCCAGCTGCTGCCTGCCACACCTGGTTTTTCTCTCATTTTTCTGCTTCTTATATTGCCCCACTCCAGGCACGGGCATTGTGGCTCTGTGGGTCTGTGCTCCACGGTTCCCTCTCTCTGCTTTGCCCCACAGTACGACTACAGCTTCCGGACGGAGCAGAGCGCGGCGGCCCGCCTGCCGCCCAGCCCCACCCGGTGCCCGCCGGTGCCGCCGTCCTGAGGGGCCGCGGTGCTGGAGCGTGTGTGCGTGCATACTACTGAGCAGGACACAGCGATGGAACCAGCCTGGCCCCCACGTGTCCGGCCACCGCCACCACCCTGCGCTGCACCAGCCCCTGCACACACCGCTCCACACATTGGGACCGCGCGACCCTTCGGCAGCTGCCCCCTACCCCCGCCCCCCTGCTGCTGCAGACCCCTCTCCACGTGAGTACAGGACTGGGAGCCTGACGCAGCCCCTTGCTCATCCCCACTTTGTAACCCTGCTGCAGGACAGTCAACAGAATCCAGAGCTGTAGCAGACCTCTGCAAACACAGCTGGGAGCTTGTGGAGCATTGAGAAATCTTAGCCCTAAAAGGAAAAAATAAAAGGCATGGCTGGGTACTGCCACACGAGCTGCCATGGAGCTGCCTGGCTCTCAACACCTTGCAGCAGGAGGGTCCTGTGGCACTCAGTCCAGTGCAGAACTGAGCTGCAGTGAATGCCAATCCCTCTGCCAAGGTCTGGGCACAGAAGTTCTGCTGTGGCTGGGATCAGTCACAGATCCACTGTGGTCACTGGATTTGCTGTAGGCTGAGGGAGCCAGGGCCCCTGGCTCTCCCTGGGCACTGGCAGGGCAGAGCAGGTAGAGTGCTCAAGGTGCACTGCAGGTCCCGAGATGAAGCACCTCTGCTTTGCACAGGTTGTCCATCTGTCTGTATGGATCCGTGGCAGCAAGCATCCCCTGTTTCTTTCTGGATGGATGCTGGCAGTGGCATCCTGGCAGGCCCTGGCAGTGCCCCACTGACCCCAGCCAAGCTGCCTGTGGAGGCGGGGCCCTGCTGACAACTGGGATGCCATCACCTGCCCGTCGTTGAGACAGTTCTCTTAACATGTTCCCCTCTAGCTGCTAAAACAAAAGAGATGTGCCTGTTTCCTGGGCATTCATGGGGAAGCACTGAACACTGACATGGCACAGGATGAGAGTGGGATGCATTAAACCCTGACCTCTGCCTTCCTGTGATTGCTGACTGGGCTTGCTCCCAAGCCAAACGCATGTCTTGAAGAAGTCCGTTGCTGTAATAAGTTATTTACAAGTGCCCATCTGACTGTGCTGCTCTTTCAAGTCTCTGCTGTAGAACAAAGATACATCATGGCAGCAAAATGGCAATTTTTGAGTAAGTTAAAACGTACAATTTTTTGTATTGTAAAATACTGGTTCCCTGACCCCACTGAAATGCAATTGCCATGGTAACAGTTGCAGTGTTGTTGCTCTCAGCCTGGGTCGTACATGTGCCCCGACCCACTTTGCACTCACTTGGATTGATCTGGCATTTGCTAGTGGCACAGAATGGTGACTAACAGCAGCTTTTGTACTGTCAGCTAATATTTTTTATTTGTACATAAGTAAAATAAGTCTTGTCCAAAGATTCATTTCTGGTTTTAAGGCACTGCACTGTACTGCTGGGATAAAGAGCACAAAATACCGTGACCTTTGGGACAAACTGAGTCCAGATCTTTGCTTCAGCTTCTTCCAATCAGGTAAATAATTTTCTGGAGCTGCCTCTGTAGAGCGGCCATGTGGTTGGAGAGCAGAGGCCAATTTGGTTGCATGTGTGTTGTTTTTGGGCAAAAGAGTTAAAGCTGTGCACCAGCTCTGGAGCCCTCGAGCGACCCCCTGGAAGTGCTCATTTACTTGGAGCTTGCACCACCATTTTTAGTTATTTATCCTGCAGTAAAGAAAAGCCAGATCTCACTGCCAGGCTTCACAAAGGCCAGATTGATGATGCCGACATCGACAAATGAACATACCATGGCAGCTTGGTCATTCGGCTCAGGTTCACTTCAAGTTCAAATCCACTCTATGCTGTAGTGCTGTGCCCATCTCATCCATCTTTTGTCTTTCTATTTTTCTGCTTGTAATTTGTTTTGTAGTTTTCTGTGACATCCATTTATAGCTTCTCCCGAGGCTCAGTGGTCACGGCAGGTAGGCAGGAGCCATCTGCAGCAGTGCGTTCCTCATAGCTTTGGGATGAGAGCTGACCTTCCCTGTTCATGGTGGAGGAACGAGGGCTGCAGACTAGCACAGGGCACAGCACAGCCAGCAGTCTGCAGAGCTCCACGGGCAGTGCCTGCCACTGGGAGATGGAGAGACAGCTGTCAGGAGCCCCTCCTCGAGCCACCTCTGCCTGTGTGAGGGCAGGGTTGCCTGCGCAGCGGCCGGGGGGCTCAGCAAGGAGCAGGTTCTGAGAGCCACCGAGTGCCACGTTCAGTGCCACACTCCCTGGCACTGGGAGTGCCTGTGTCTGAGAAAATGGGTGCAGAGCTTTGAGTCCCTTGTGTAAGAGAAAATCAATGCTTTAATATTTACACCAACGGCTAGGTTTGCTCAGCCTTCTTGGACATAACAAGCTCTGCTCTGCAACGACCTACAGGAAACACTGGATACTTGAAACACTGGCAGGACACGCAGCTGGGACAGGCATCTGCATCTTCAGGATGTATTTGTATACCTACTTCTCCCTCTTTAACACTGAGCCAGCAAAGCTGCTTCGGGACTCACCTGCAGAGAACCTTGAGAGGAGTTTGCTCTCCATAGTGTGGTCCTGCACCACGGCACTGCAGGGACAGCCTGTTCCAAATGCACACAGGACAGATGCAGTTCCTGTGGGGCAAACACAATCAAGGTGTTTTGAACAAAAAGCTGCAGCTGCTGAGAGCCAGCTGAGCTCTAAGCCCTGCTAACCACAGGCTGGAAAACCAGGCAGTTCCAAAAGGGAGAGGGCTCAGATCCAGTGCTTGGAAGCACAGCAAGACACAGTGCAGGGTGGTTGACTGTGTCAGCTTCTCAGTCCACTGATCAGAGGAAGCTTTTTTTATTGCACTGCTGAATTCCCGAGATCTGGAGTGTCAGGTCAGCATTTCCATGGGAAGGTTTTATTGGCTGTTCCATAACTTCTGTACTCACGGCAGCTTCATTGCAAGGCTGGTCCTTGCATCCTTATGGTGAGTCCTCCGTGCTGGCGTGTGCCATGGCCAGCATCAGCATCTCTCTGCATCTTCCTCCCTGGCCGAGAGGCGACTGTGGAAGAATTGGCCCAGGCAATAAATGTTCAGAGAGTCTGATGCGGATGTTGTCTGGCTGTGGAGAAGCCTTCTGGAGCATAAGGGGAGGGGAGGAGTCAGTGGAAAGCAACAGAAGTGGATTTGCAGAGCTTTACCAGATGTTCTTGGCTACCTTGCCTGAATTTGTAGAACAAAACTGGTCTCTGGGTAGTTTAAACTTGTGGCTGATGGAGAAGTTAGTTTGCCAAATTAATATACATCTGCAACAGAGACAGAAAAGCAGCAGTGAGGGGTTTGCTTACTGTAAAATACACCTTCTGATGTGAATTCATAGTGACACGCTGCCTCCTGGATTCCTCACGGCAAGAAGCTGGTCGTGTGCCGAGGTGACTCGTGGCCACCCCGGCCAGGCTGTGCTGTCTGCTGTGTTAATTATGGAAAGGCAAGAAGTTAGTTCAGAAAGTGATGTAGAGTGTGAACTTTGTGATAAAATTCAAGTGTGAATAGTTGTAGCAGGTGTCTTCCCTTATGGGAGCACCTCGTATCTGTAGTTCCATACGAGTAAACTGTGTCAGACTTTTCCTGTGACTGTCCCTGCGTGTCCCCATAGTGTTTGTTGGAGGTTTCCCGGGAGCCTCGTGTGCAGTGAGAGGTTGTTGGTAGTCTGTAGCATTGGGCTTGTTTGGTTTCACACCCAGCACTGCCCCCTCAGTGTCCTGAGCTCTCCAGACTGAACCCACATGCCACCAAGCCTGGAGAATTCCTGTCGTGGGCACTGCATGTGCCAGGTAGGTGCTAGTGGCAAGAGGATGCCTCCACAGGCCTTGGCGCCTCCTCTTCTGTGGGGCCTGAAATCTCCTGGGAGGAGGGAAAACGGGATAGAGCTGGCTGGTTCCGTGTTGGCCTTCACCTCCCTGCTGCTCCCCAGGTGACTTCGGGTCTGTCGCCCCAGATGTGCCCGCGGCCGCTCTCCCGTGGCAGCCCCAGGAGCCCTGAGAGCTGTTCCTGCTCCTCCCAAAGGGCAGGCACACCTCACTACATCCAAACGATTACCTCAGCCTTGGAGCCTTGACGAACAGCCGGGAATCCCTCCCAGCAGCAGCAAACCCCCTGCAGCAGGGCAGCCGAGCGGGCTGGTGTCAGCCATCCCGAGCCTTATCGCCCGGGCTGTGGTACAGAAAGGAGGAGGGAGAGGCTGCTCCTCTGCTCACAAACAAGCTCAGTGAGGTGCTGCTCGGTTCATTCACCACAGGGAAACCAAACACTTTGGATATTCTGGTCATTTGTTGTGAAATTGTTTCCTAACAGCAACAGATTTAAATGGTATCATGCAAATGGTAGAGAGAAACCTTTTATGCAGTTGCAAAGTGGTTTTCTAAGATGGTTGGGTTACTGAAAGTGATTTTACTGTGCATTAATCTTATGAATGTTACTATGTTTTATATTTATTTTAGATGACCCTCCTGTATTTTACAAAGGGAAGTTTCATTGTGTGATAACTCAGTCTGTATTCTTAATATAATTTGTTAAATGAAACTTGTTTTAATCAGATAATTCTGTGTGGTTTTGTGTTTTAATTTTCTGACTGAAACAACTACCTGGATTGAAAGGGTGAACTACAGAGGTGGCAACACGATCCCATGTAGGGAACACGCTTGTGTTTGTGGGGTTTCTTTGTTGAAAATTGGATATAAAAAGCCTTGGAAAGTGTGTCCAAAATGTCTTGCTCTACAGGTATGCTGCAAAGTCAAAACAAGCTCAAATTACGTGTTTTATGGGGAAGGATTGGGCGAAGCCTGGCAAAAGCAGTTCTCAGTGCAGGGATGGTGCTGGGAGCAGTGAGGGCAGCACACGCCACCTCAGCCCGTGGCACAGAGCTTGGGCTGCAGTGGCCCCAAGGGCAGCAGGACAGGCAGGTACCTGTGTGGCCAGGGGCAGCAAGCCCTGAGGGGAATGGGCTGCTCAGCCAGGGAGAGGCCAGTACTGCACTACACTGAAAATTGTTATTCTTTGTGCTAAATTATTTTTCTTCTGAACTTGACACAAGCTAGTGGTGCACAGTCTGACCTCTGGCATCTTCTCACCCCAGACAGTATTTCTGTCTCGCTTATTTTGAGTGCTCTTTGAATTAAGGGAGATTAATACCCAAGTTCCCGACATTCTCTTCAGGCATATGTTTTTATAACCTTTTGAAAGCAATACCACTTGTTCCACAAAAAACTAAGAAGCAGCATCTTGGGGCTGCCGTGGGAGCTGTCACCGGCACCTGACTGAATGTCCCAGCTGGGGAGGAGGTGGTGTGGGGAGGACATAAACCAGAGTGGGCCCATCCCATGCCAGCCCATGGCTTCCCAGGCAGCAGGCAGGCATGGAGCCACACAGAGTCGTGGCTGCGCTGAAGGCGCCTGCGAGCATCTCTCTCACCTGCACCTGATCAGCTGCTGCCACTGGCTGTGGGCTCAGTCCTGTGGCACAGGACACCCAGTGCCTGGGAATGCAGCTGAGCCAGCCAGGAGGACCCTCATCCCCCCAGCATTGGGCTGGGACTGGAGCTGGCTTACATCCATCATTCATGGAATTTGGATTCTAAGGAAAATTTCTAATTTCTTCTGCTCTGCTTAGTGCTTTTAGACGTGGGAGCAGCCACTTCTCTCTGGAGAGGTATCTTGTAGCCATTCCTGCCCCAAGGAAATCCTCCCAGTGCCTGAGGGGAGTAGCAGGCTCAGGGGCTGGAGGCGGCTGGCACGGTCCCTGTGTCATCAGAGGGTTCTTTGGAGCTTTGTGTGCCGGTGGCTTTGCTGGTGTTTTGTTTTCTTTTCTCCTCTCCCTCCTACAGCTTTAAAAATTAACTTGCCTGGGGAGTTTCTCAAAATCCTTTCCTTTCTCTGGAATGATGGATAAGCCGTGTAACTGATTGTCATGGCCCTAGAGAGAATAAACATCTTCTGCAGTTTAAAATAAAACCTCCTCACTCCTTGGTTAATAAGTGTTGAAAGAAGCACAAACAGAGCTAACACGGGATTTCCATGACTAACAAGATGACCACATCAGTGAATGTTGTTTGGGGTTAAAAATGACTCAGCTTTTGCTTCCCCTGGGTAAGATGTTTTATCCCAGTGCAGGAAAAGCTGCCAACAGCACTTTGAAGCTCTGGCAAACTCGATGGAGCCAGGATTGTGAACTGGGAAGTGTTTGAATGCTGGGTTAAAAAAACCCTCATAAACTCCGCTCCATGTGTGTGGATTTCTGGAAGATAAAGGAGCCCACAGCTTCATCCAGCTTGTGCTGACTCTTTTCTTTTCAAAAGCCTTTTCAGATGTTTTCACTTTTCTGCTTGCTTTGTTGAAAGATGTAAAAATTTAAGACAACCACAAAGTAAACATTTCAAAACTTTCTATTCTGAAAATTAGTGACATTTTCAAAATCCCTCAAATTCCATTTCAGCACTATCAGAAATGAAGATGTTTGGCGGTTTTTTGATTGGCAAATTTTCCAGGCAGGTTTTTGTTTATTGATAACTTTTATTTTTCAAAGAAAACATTTATTATTCAGTAGAAACACTAGATAAGTAGATGTCTTGTCAAAATCAAGCAGGTTTTCTTTATTAGAGTGAAATAGTAATGAACTCATCTGCTTCCAATATTTATAAAGAGTAGGGAAGGCCATTAATTCTGCTGCTTGTGAATAAAACCATCTGTGATTTCTTTCCATTTGATGTGTTTTGGTTTTAATATACATTTTTCACAAATAAGTGTAGGGATTTTTTGTGAAAATGTCACATTCAGAATCTCATAAAGAAGGAACGCAAGGAGGGGGAAACGAAATGTTTTGTTAGCTCAGTAATTTCTCACCTTGCACAGAGAGTAAAATTCCTGCCAACTTTAACACATTAGGCGACAGAATTACATGTTCGGCTCTAATGCAATCCATGACATGGAACAAGGCAAACAGAGGATGTTTGGAAGTTTGTTTTCCTTTGGGAGTCACACAGCACATTTAACTTAATCTGTCCTGACACTTGAATTATAACATGAGCTTCTTTAGGGAAGCAGAACGGTAGATGCCTCTTTTTAAAGCAAAGCAGAAGTTAATAAAATGGGCAACACGTCAAGGAGAAAAAACCCCAATGAACCATCATGCGATTCTCAGAGCAAACGGGCTCTAGTTTGGGGCTTTTCCACCAGAAATGCTGGAAATCTTGTGACATCCTTTTACTGAGGGTGAAATTTGACCTCTAGAATTTTACTCGATTAAAGCAAAAGGTACAGGAATGCCCCAAGTGAGACCACTTTATAGTTGGACTTGTGAGTGTTGGATCTTAAATTAAACTGAGTATTCATCCAGCTGGTCTGCCAGGATTTATTTCACAGTCTTCCCACCAGCTCATGCGCTGGAGACCGAACTGTGCCACACCTCCTGAGCTGTTCCTGTAGAGGTGAAGAAGTGCTCCTCTGCTCCCAGCCAGTACAGCCCAAGCATCCCCAGGGCATCTCTCTGAGGGCTGTAATGGGAGCAGGGCTGTAAATGCAGTCTGCTCCACTGAGTGTTGCTTGAAAAGATTGGCTCCAGTTACAGATTTTAAGGCCCAAATTTAATGTCCATTGTCCAACAGGATCAAAGCAGATCCTTGGAGGTTCCTCCAAGTGAAGAAACCTGAAATCAAACAGCAGATGTCCTCACCTGAAGCCCAGAACTCCAGGTGCTGCAGAGCAGGGCAGGTACTCTCCTGGGGAAGGAAAGCCAACACCAGTTATCACTGAAAAAAGGGAGTCAACTGGGTGTTTCTCAACTACCTGTTGGCAGAGATAGGAGAGGGCTGTGCTCAGGGGCCTTGTCACATCTGCTGTGTAGATGTGTAGACAGCAAGTACGTCTGCTCGCTGGGTTGCTTACATTTTATAGTTTTTATAATGTATAATTCATAATTTAATCTGGTGTGGAACAACAAAGATACTAATTGTCCCAAACATTTTTTTCACCAAATTGGACAGCACTGTCAGCTGGACAAAGAAACAAAATCTGATTTTCAACTTTAAAAAGCTTGACCAAATAGTTTTCAAGCACAGGGCTTGGGCCAGGTTTGGGTGGGTTTGCACAAGTTCCACGCTGCTGGTCTGGGGGCTCCGGCCACGAGGGGTGCTGGGGAGGACCCATGGCCCTCTGCAGGTCCCCTCCCCTAAGACAGAAGCATCAAAATGGGGGTTAAAATGGCAATAAGGAAAATTCACACTGGATATTAAGAAAACTTCCTAAAGGGGAAGCGGGTGAGGCCTGGGAGGTTGGTGAGTCTCCATCATTCTTTGCCAAAGATGTGTTGGAGCAGGGGAGGTGAGGCTGAACCTCAGCAGTGTCAAAGAGTGGGTCCTTCTTCCCATGGCTCTGCCCTTCCTCAGGGAGCACAACAGTGGCTGTTCCCACGGTCTTGGCAAAGGGTTGGGATTTGGGTTGTTTGGGTTTTCTGGGGGAGGCGACTCCAAAGTCACTGAAATGTCAAGAACACAGAGAGCCCAGGAAGCCAACGTGCTGCAAGATCATTTCAGGTTAATTCCCTAGCAGGGCAATGCTCCCACCAGGAGTGTTGGAACACGGTCCTTGTTCAAGAACAAGGCAAGAAGCCCATGGTGGTTATTCCCTGTTGGGTGTCTCACAGGAGCATGACAGGGATGCATCAGGCCAAAAGCAGAGGGCGTGGGGTGAGCAAAGTGAGGAGAGAGGGAGAGTAGGAGTGACCAGGATAGCTCTGTGCCAGAGATGGTGGTGGTGACTATTCTGTAGTGACAAACGAGTTCCCCACTGGTCAGGGAAAAGCTGTGATGTCCATGGGCTGGGCCAAGGGCTGGCAAAATCCAAGGAGTACAAACTTGGGGATATGTGAGGATCAGTTTCATGAGCTCTGGAGGCCACAGAGGTGGCTTCCTGTAACTGACTGTTCTCTGAATTACACAAAGACTTTCTGCTTTTCCCACCGACACGTAACCCTGTTCCCACAGTCCCCAGCAATGACCTGTCATGGGTGGCAGAAGCCAGTCAATGGACTCAAAGCCCTTAATGCAAGCTTTTTCCCTGTTCTAACTCTAAATTCCTTTTTCTGTCCAAATTCCTACTCATATGAACCTTTTAGGAACTTAATTATCCTTGAGACTTCTACCTCTCTATGAAATCTGGTTTAAATCAGTAAAGAAAAGAGTTCAAAGTTATTGGGCAGGACAGGCAGACAGACAAGCACACAGGGATCACAGGAACCTTGTTTTCATAGGAAACTAGATTAAAAAAATCCCCCAGCAGTTACCAGCTCCTTTGGTGGCACGCCTGCCTCGGTCCCGCGCGGGGCGATGGCCGGGGGTGCTGGGGCACAGGCAGCCTGGGTTTGTGCTCTCTGCAAAGGGCAGGGGGCTGCTAACAGATCCTGCCTCCTTCAGCCAGGGCTGGCTGGGCAGTGGCGGTGGCAGCAGCGATTCCGCAGCCTGTCTGCTTTTCCCAGCTGGATGCAGATTCATGACATCCCCGCTCGCTTTGGCATGCAAACCTGTACCTAATTTCTTCTGAAACGGGCCCTGAGGAAGTCAGCAGATGTTATTATTAAAGCATTGAGCATCAGCAGCTCCCGAGATATTGTCAGTCTGTTAATGAGCTGATCAAACTGGGGAAGGCAAGGGCTTTCCCAACTTCTTAATAAGGAAAGTAAGACCTCCAAGGTTAAAAGACTTCATTTAAACTGCACCAAGTTTATAGGTTGCAAAATGTTCTTTAATCAGTTTATTCTTAGAAGGCCCTAACTGCCTGTGAACAGGAGTGGACATTATCTTAAATAATCCCACAAGAACACAGCAGCTCTGTCTTGGTGGGGTTTGCTGGCATTTTGCTCCCTTAGTCTCCTTAACTAGCCATTTCCATGCACCTTCTGCAATTCTTTTGTGAACATTTTGTGCATCATTACCTGCAGTTCTGCCCCAAAACTCCTGATGATTTCTAAATTATTAGGTTTTGCTGTTTGAAAGTTAAACTGATTTCCATACCAATATATTCGTATTTTCAGTTTTGTAAATCTTAAATCTCAGCAGTTTCCCAAGGCTGCAGAAGACACCAGTTGTACAAGTGAGCCAGAAATATCCTGAATTAGACATATCCCTGCTCCTCTCCTTGTCCTCCCTCGCTCTGAGCCTGTCCCTGCAGACCCTCTAGATACTATTCTTCTCATAGCATGGCTAATGGGGAACCCACATTGTTGGTTTTTCTCTTAATCCCATGCTATCTGGAAGTCTACTTGGGGTTTTCCACCTGCAGGAATGTTTAGAATTTGGACAACGGTGATATTGATATTAGAGTAAATTGGTAACAGCTAAAAGTTTAAAAAGAAAACATCTATTATTTCTACAGGAGCAGAGGAGCATGACATGCTTTAATGGTGCCTTGCCATCAGTATCACTCACCTGAGGCAGGTCCAAGAACAGGCTGAAGAACTCTTGTCTTGGGGAGCTTCATTATATCCAAGTTGCAAACAGGTAAACAGCTCCCAAGGAGTGATCAGAAGAGAAGAATACAGAGAAAGCCCCTTTAATTCTGTCCATCTGTGCCTTGGTGCAAGCAGGAAGGAGAACACAAAGGTGAGGCCCCCTGTCCCACAGTCCCTCG
This sequence comes from Corvus hawaiiensis, assembly GCF_020740725.1. Classification (NCBI taxonomy): domain Eukaryota; kingdom Metazoa; phylum Chordata; class Aves; order Passeriformes; family Corvidae; genus Corvus; species Corvus hawaiiensis. Next base: position 422,911 of record NC_063233.1, on the reverse strand, counting down.
AGCAAGAGCTGGCCTTGTGTGGTTGTGGGCAGCCTACCCCATGCCCAAGGGGGACTCCCAGGTGCTCAGCAACACTTCCTCCTCACCATGGATCATTGAGCTCACACCCACGCCATGATTTATTCCAGCATGGACATATTTATACTGTCTGATAAGCAGTGCCTGCTATAAATATGTCCATGCTCTCCCTTTTGCTATGCACCAGTGAGGAGGGGGCATGTTGTGATAAATTGACCCTGAAATATGGTGCATGTATGTAGTTTTAAAGACGGGAAGGATTGGGTCACTTCGGTGTCTCTGTTGTGGTTCAATCAGTTATTTTTAAAGGCGTCTGCTGAACTGTGGCTTCCAGGAACATTTCCAACATTACCGATATTTTTAACCCTAACATGTGTCACTTGGCAAAACTTTATGAACACTAATAAACAAAAAGTCCCTGAACTACATCTCAGCATCAAAGCAGGACAATTCTTCCCCTGCTGTGGCCCTGGTGTGGCCAGTGAGGGCAGGGCTCTGCCCTGGAACGGGAGACATTGGATCAGCACTCACCCTGGCATCCACTGCTTCCCCTGCAGCGAGAGCAGCATCCCAGGGGCAGCCAAGCCTGGAGTCCACCAGCACTTCTACATCCCCTGCTCCAGACCTCCAGGTAACCCACAGCCTTTCTGACAAGGACCACTCACACGTTTGTGCTCCTCAAGCACCCTTTCACTATCCTGTATCCTTTCTGATGTCTTCGAATGATAATGTGAAACAGAGAAATACTAAACCTGAAAAAAGTCAGTGGGAAACAACTCCCACTGGTTCAGACAATGGTCAAGAACTGGGTCTGCTGTGGAGGAGGATGAAGGGCACTGACACCCAACATGCCTGGGAGTCACACAGAAGCCAGTGTGACCCGATGAAGCTGGTCCGGTGCAAGATCAGGTCCCAGCAGATCAGGAGGAGGCACCTGCTCAGTAGCTCTTTCTCATCGTTCCCCTCAGGTCTGGGGCCCATCAGCAGGTTTTGGCTGAATGGCTGCCTCCGAGCTGCTGCCTGTCTCTCCTCCCAAACTGTGGGTATCAGCTATATTTTTTCATCTTTCAGAGGAAGTTTATAATTAGGTTGGAATTCTTCAGGCAGAGGCAAAGGCCATGCTGGTTTGGGTTAGATTGTTTTGTTAAATTTTGAGAAAAACTGTTCTTCATTAAAGAATGTGTGCTGGTTTCCGGAGGAATGGCTGAGACCTTCCCCTTTCTAGTATCCAGAGTTTTGTGCAGTTCTAAACTTGCATTTCTTTTCTATTTAAATATTCAAAGCTTGTCTTTGCTTTTGTTTTCACAAAACTTGAACTGAGCTGGAGGGGTGCCACAGGCTGTGGGAGCAGAAGCTGGGTCAGCCCAATTTGAACTGGCTGTGGCTGTACAAGCACTGACCATGTGCATGGCAGAGGCTGAGCAGCACAGGAGAGGGTGTCAAAAATGTTAGGAAGAGGAGGCTCATTTTCCAAGGAGTTTTGAATGGTTGGTTGTCTCTGTACAGGGCAGAACAAAAATCTCAGTGGGTGAATTGGGTGAGCTCGGCTCTGCTGCCTTGTGTGTTGGCTGACCTTTCTCTGCTATGCCATTGTCTGTTTGTGTTTGAGCCTGAGTTGTGTTTGAGCAGTGACACTCTGGTGTCTGTGGCCAAAAATTACCCCTTCAGATGTATATTTTACTTTTATTTTGTAAAATGTCTTTCAACTTCATCAGTGTTCCTCCTACACTTCACCTGGGTGAAAGAGCTGCGCCTGGGTCTCCAGGAACAGGAGGGCAGTGAGCCGTGTGTGCAGCAGCGTCAGCTGCTCGTGGTGTGTGAACCAGCCAAGGGTGGTGGTGTTTCACCCAGCCTGTCACCATTACACGAGGTGTGCTGCTGTGGGCTGCGATGAGAGCTGGGAGGGAAGACGTTCCCAAAGTGGGTTTAGACGCAGAATCCGCCCAAGTCCCGGGAGCTCCTTGGCCCTGGAGTGTTGGAGGCTCATCCGCAGGAGGCATCGCTCTGCCCCGGCTGCTTGCTCCTGGCCTGTGGTAGGATCTGGGAAAGCAAGCAGCCCTTGCTTTCACTTCTGGTGCTTCCTTTCATGCTTTCTATTAGCAGGTCATAGATTTTAGGTGGAAAGCTTTCCCAAAAACTCTGCAACATTAAAGAGGCAAGAGCAGGAGAGAGGAGTAGGAAGGTTGTTGTTGCTGTAAGTAGAGAAATACCCTTCCCATGTCTGGCTGGACAACAGCCCTGGGAGTGTGGTGAGGCCACACCTGGGCCGGGGTCTGTCCTTAGAGCTGTCCCTGTGCCGCTGCAGGGCGCGGGTGCTGGTGCCAGACCTCTGCTGGGAGCACCAGGGCAGGTGCTGCCATGCCAGCCCCCGTTTGTGTGCCCCCCAAAATGCTGCAGCAGTGAGGGCTCCAGGCAGGAATTCATTACAAGTGCTTTCACAAAAAATCTGAAAGGGTTAAAGCAGCCATTGTGTTCTCTTCTGGTAAAACCCAGCTACACGTGGTGCTGGTGGGTTGCAGGTTTGTTTGTTGAGTCACCAAAACTTTAGAAAACATGAAAGCACTTCAGGTAACCAAAAAGGACACTAGATACAGGCTTAATTCTGTGCTTACAGAACTATTATGGAAAAAAATATGTTGGTTTTTTTTAAAAAAAAATCAAGATGGAGTATTTTTTCATAGCATAACACCAAAAGGAAAGTAGTGCAGCTTTGGACAAATTAGAAACAGGCTTGAGTATTAGACTTTACATGGATGGTACTCGGGTATTAATCCATTAAAGTAATCAAAAGAGCTTAAATAAGAATCTGAAGGCTGCAATATATATGTCAATGAACAAGCTGTAAAACTTCCTGAAAAGGTGATTTCAAAGCCATATTGTCCAAGCTTGGCAAATTGCATATTTAATTATTTTGTCAGTCCCTCTTTCTACTCTAATCTTTTGGTGAAATACCTTTAAACATATGAAATCAGTTAAGATAATTAGGGTATGATGGAATTAGGTGTTACTTGATTTTTAAGAAAGATACCATCCTCTGCCTTGGTATAAAATGTGTGCAGACCCCAAAAGCTGGACTGTATTGTAATGTTTTCTTTTCTATAAAGATCAAAGGTCTCCAGCCCCTTTCAAGATGTTTGCAGAATTTGTTTCCTAATTATCCCACATTTACTTATTTGTGTGCTGGGACATCAGAGTTAACTCTTTGATTGTAAAGATGAGATGGGACCTTCCTCCAGATGACTACAGCCAGCAAAGCCTTGCATCTCAAAATTGTTTTTTAGATTATGAGGCTGCTCCAGTTCTGAGGTTCTGCTGTGGTTTAGGATAGATGAGGTGTTGTGTTTGCTTGATTTTAATACCCCAGTCCTCTACAGCAAAGATTTGGTTTTCCACAGTAAGAGTTTACACCTTCATTAATATCCTTTACAAGTTTACAAACTCTTGGTAAGCAACAGTAAACTATTTAGGCTTTGATTTGTCTGGGAGTTTGAACTGTTTTCACCAAACCTTTATGGTCTTTCCATGATGTGGTGCCTGAGTTTCTTCAGCAGAATTTTCTATAAAAGTTCTGAAATTAGAATTTTTTGGCTCACTTCATTGACTTTATTTTTCCCCCATCTAGAGAGATATAAAAGACTGACAGGACACCCCAGAAATGTGAAAACAGGCTGTAAGTTTTGCAGTTTCACTTGTGAAGTTACAAAAATAAAGTTGATTAGAATAGCATGAAATCTATAAAATAAAAAGTAAAATGTTTATAGGGGAAGTCTAATATGAAACATTTTTAAACAATGTGTTTTATTTACTTTTTATACATTTCATTTCTCATATTCTTTTGAACTTTTTTGACTCTTCTCATATGTTTCCTAATTACATTTGCCTCTCTGACTCCTGTCTATTTTTCCCTCAGCACAGAGGGGCTGAGTGTTTGTCTTGGTTTGTGTTTGGTTTTTTCCTTTGAAAAATCAAGACACTGCATCAAGCTTTTCTGAGGGTATATTTGCAGTGGCAACACTGGGGTTCAGTGCTCGCAGGGAGATAACGAGTGTTGTGATAACAAGGACGTGTCTTCCTGCACAGAGCTCTGCCTGGGACCCAGCAGCACCCATAAATACTCCTATGGCTGTTTTGGGGGAAAAGCTGCTCACATGCTGCCTGCTGACAAGTATAAGCTTTTTTCCTTTTGTGAAATCCTGCTGGCCTGCTTGTGGTCCAACACACTGCACGGGGTCTCAGCGCAGGACATGGCTCAGGCTGAGCAGGGCCCCTCCAAGCCCGTGAGGAAGAGGAGGGCAGTGGGCTCTGCTGCTCACCACCTTGTCTTCCATCCCCTGCCGAGCTGGACAGGGGTCCCTGTCCATGTCAGTGTCTCGTTGTGCCCAGAATGGACCGGCTGACCACGCCTGCAGCCCTGGGAGCTCATCTCTCCTGTCTCCCACACAGGCTGGGGCAGCAGGGTCCCCCCGCAGCGCCTGCTGCACCACGCAGCCCCCAGCACCCATCCTGACCCAGGGTGGGGGGATGGACATCCTGGCTGCCCTTCCCCAGCACGGCTGGGCTTTCCTGGCTGAAAGCCCCCCGAGCCGCCCCTGGTTAGCTCTCCCTCTCTCGGCCTGGTGGAGCTGGACGGAGGGGACAGCCCTGCCCCGGCAGGATGGGAGCTGTGCCCGTGTCAGTGTAGAGGGAACGGCCCCCGTGCTGCTTCCCGTGGCTCTGCACCAGCGTCCCGCGCTGAAGGAGACCCCAAAGACCCTTGGCATCCCCACAGCCTTCCCCGGCTGTCCCCCAGCCCAGTGGAACATCCTAATGATGCCCCGTGGATGCCGGGTGTCATCCATCAGCCTCCCCGGGCAGATGTGTTCCGGCAGGGTCAGAGCCGGCTGTGCGCAGCCCTCTGAGCCTAATGGGGCTGCGTGCCGGTGACTGATGTCCTTAAATGCTTTCCTGACTTTTGCAGGGCTATTTATTTCTTTGCCATCTTAGCTCAGGTGTGAGGTTACTTATTGTGGTTTTTTTCTTTTTTAAAATTTGTGGAGATTTTCTTTAGAATTCACCGTTTCAGTCTTTGCCCTTAAACTGGTGTTTTGTTCACTTTTTCTCCCCTACTATTTATTATTTATGTACATAGGATTCTAAATTTTTCTCTTTCACACTCTTTGATAGGAATAGTTTTCTTCCTCGGTAATCAGTATATTGCTCACCTCCTTAGCACCCCACAAGAAGTCAGTATTCATTTCACTATTAGTTTGTTACAACTCTTAACTTCAATAACATCGCAGCTGAGTTTTTTACATTTCGTACCCAGCTCAGAAAGGTACTGGTGAAAAGGTGGGGTTTTTTTTAAACTAAACATGCACTAAAATACATCTCAGATTCCAACAGCCATTAATAAATATTTCAGGTGATGCTCTGGACTGAGTGCATATCCTTCTGTCTGGGCCGGGCAAAACATTTAAGTTCTTAATTTTGCATAAAGTTACAGTTTTTTTTAAATGCCCAAATTTGAAATGAAAAAGTGTCTTGGGTGTTTTAGTGATAGGCTTGTTAAAGATCAAGAGGTCTCCTATGCACTTTGGTAAAGATTTTAACAAAACTTGAACATTAAAATGTGTCACAGAAGCTTTTGAAACAGTTTACCCAGTGTTTCAACTGGGGGCTCATTGAGGGGCTGTGGTACTGCCCTTGGCAGCTGCTCCTGGTACCTGCAGCAGAGACACTGAGGGGTTTCAGACCAATTTGATCCAATTTCATCTTGGAGATTTTTAATCTGAGCTGCTTGAGGTATCCAGAGCCGTTTATTTGGCTTCTGGCTGCAATTTTTCCTTGATACCCCTTTACTGGAAAGCCATGTTTAGAAAGGGGAAAAAAAAAAAAGAGAGGGTGTGGGAAAGGAAGGAAATACAGAGAGATTTTACTGAAGAACTTGTGTAAGTTCTGGATTTTGAAACAAAACTCAAAAATTCCTCAAAGACAAACTCAGCTGTATCGCCATGAATAGTGACACAGATCATGAACTCCCAGCTCCTGAGTGAATGCTGGGAACTGGAAAAAGCAACTGCTCGAGCAACAAACAGCTGCAGCACACGCGATGCTGCTGCTGGATGTGGAGGTTTCACTCATGTTAATTACTGTGATGAGCAGAATAGTCCTCTGCAGTCAGCATCCTTGGGAAACCACAGATACAGCTCTGTTCAGATGGCGTTAAAAAATAATTTTTAAAGCTATCCTCATCAAAAAATCTAAGGTATGTTATTACTGGTAAGAATTAAGTTAAACTTTGTTTTGACTTAATTCTAAACAGATTACTAGCATATATTAATTCCGTGAAACATCTTACCCGGATAGCTCCCTGCTGAGGAAAAGGAGATGCCATGCTCTGTTCCCTGTCCTTTCACGCGCTTTTCATTCATTGCAATTTACGCTGTAGCTTTAGCCAAAGCAGCAATAAATTTATTTGAATATATATCTTAAATTCACCTCACATTTATGGATTAAGCTGGTCAAATACAACTGAAAACACGAGCATTTACCTTGCTGTGCTTAGAGGCAGCGGTGCCCTAGATGGGAGGCTCGGAGCGGTGTCTGGGTGCCGTCGAAGAAGCCCGTGGAGGATTAGGGTGTGCTCAGCCTCTCCTCAGACAGGTGCACAAACACTTCCCCCTTTTAGGTGCTACCTGCTCTTTACTGGACGTTTATTACAAGTCGATGCAATTTCACAAAGCACCTGCATGCAATAAAACCCTATTACATGTGTGAGGCCTTAAGGAAATTAACGGTTCCTCCCTAGGGATGCATATTTTGTTAAGATGTTTATTACAGATGAAGTGGTCCTGGGGTAAAACATTAACAAGTTGTAGAGTGATAAAAGGAATTTTATCATTTCTCAGTGACATAAATAGGAAGAAACCTTTAACTAAATCTATAAAATTCCTGTTTCCTAATGAATTTGCTTTAACTATTTATTAACTGGATGAACTTATACAGGCTGCAATTTGGGTTTTTTCTTCCTCATCCCCTCCCTTTCTTCCCCCTTCCAAAACCCAAGCAAAAGGCATTATCTACCAACTGATGTGAGCTCTGGTGCTCAAAAAAGAAGCTTTAGGATATCAATAACTTTTTTTTTTAATTAATTATTTTTCTCTATGGGTTTAGGCAGGGCCTTAAAACTCTGCTCACTCTTGTAATACAGATTTTAGAATTAAATGCAACATTAAAATTCTGTGTTATAATAATGCTAGCTCATACTGAAATTACATGTTATATTTTAGGGTTCAGTCGCGGGAATTTATTTTTGGTTGCCATTCTTTTTTTTAGCACCATATTAATGAAGTTTGCTCTTTACCATTATTAGAGATGAAAGCAGGAGCACTGGCTTTGGACTGAGAATGCTCCATCTAATTGAATTATATGAATGTAGTTAAATGTCTACTTCAGAAAGGCCATATTCACTTTCAAGATTAGTTACTCCAAGAGTTAATGGCCTATTTAAGCAACATAGTCCAAGAGCCAAACACAGGTGGGCTGTGTTAATAACTTTATTTAAACCGTTTTTTCCCCTTTTGAGAGGCACAAGCCATCCATTAATGCATTCATTAGAGTTTATGGCATAGTTCTGCTTTTCTCCTAATGACACTATCCAGACTCAAACTTGCTTGGCTAATTTAGCCCAGCTGCCCTTTGCCTCTCAGCAACAGGTCCCTTGTTCTTCGGTCATACATGCTGAAGTGTCATGATGATTAGTTTTTGGTCATTGCTGCCCTTTGCAATATTGCTTTGTGTTTTCTCTGCATCAGAATTTACTTTTTCTTCAGACTTTTTGCCGAAAGTTTGTGTGCAGCAGCTGTTGGAAGGGGCACGGCAGTGCAGAGGCATTGCCGCCTCGCTGCAGCCCTCGCATTCCAATGTGATTGAACATTGTGGTTTATGACTTGACTCTGACCAAACAAGCTCACAGGTTTTAATATCCAGCTCTGCCAAAGGTATTTGTGGCAGTTCCTCACAACTGCGGCATCTGAGTTTGCCTGGACTTTTCAGTTTTAAGTCTGATCCAAATATGCCCCTTACTGATGTCATTACAGCTGTAAAATGTGTAACTGTGTACAGAAGTGCCTGTTTCCTCCAGTAGCTGCAGTGGAGGTGACCTGTGTGTGTTTAGTAATGAATTCCCCAGGTACTAATGAACATCACAACAAATCAGAATGACCAATGCATCACTGGGAGGGGAAAAGCCAGGCTGGGTCGGACTCTGCACCGGCAGCTCCTGACACTTGCAGAGTTTATTTTGGAATGTTTTATCGGTTTGGTGTGCATGTCTGATGTTGCTGGGAGTCCTGTGTTAGCTGTTGGCTTCCAGTCTGAAGTATCACCTCTGATAAACTTGTACAAACAGCGGGGGTGGCCTTGGCCATCCTTAGATACCGGACCAGCCAGTCCTGAGCAGCCCGCTGTGATCCTGGCCAGACGTCAGGATCAAGGTGCCACTGAACTCCAGCGACCACAGGGAGGAGTGTTCCTAGGTGCTTACTAACAGATGGATTTGCAGGAAATAATGGCTTAGGTCACTTCTGTACCCGCACCTAGCAATAAGTAGCACAACTTCAGCAGAATGGCAGTGATGCTGCAGGTACAACACCGTCACTTCTGCACAAACTCCAGGAATTCTCACCGCAGACTCTACACTGGCAAACTGCCGCGCCAAGGCGTTTCCTTTTGCTGATCTTTAAAGCAGCACGCCTGCATCTAATCATCATCATCGTTATCATCGTTATCACCGTCACCATCCCTGTTGCCTATTGATCGCTCTCTTCAGTACCTGGTGGCGACTGATGCCGTGGGGCGCGCTCTGCTCGCCCAGGGCTGCCGTGCGCGGGCCCGCGAGGAGCGGGAGCGGTGCCGTGTCCCGGCGCGGCCGCCAGGGGGCGGGGCGGGGCCGGGCGGGGCCGGGCGGGGCCGGGCGGGGCGGGGCGGGGCCGTGCGGGGCCGGGCGGGGCCGTGCGGGGCCGGGCGGAGCCGTGCGGGACCGGGCGGGGCCGTGCGGGGCCGGGCGGGGCCGGGCGGGGCGGGGCGGAGCCGTGCGGGGCCGGGCGGGGCCGTGCGGGGCCGTGCGGGGCCGGGCGGGGCCGGGCGGAGCCGGGCGGGGCCGTGCGGAGCCGGGCGGGGCCGTGCGGAGCCGGGCGGTGTCGTGCGGGGCCGGGCGGGGCCGGGCGGAGCCGTGCGGAGCCGGGCGGAGCCGGGCGGGGCCGGGCGGGGCCGGGCGGGGCCATGCGGGGCCGGGCGGTGTCGTGCGGGGCCGGGCGGGGCCGGGCGGAGCCGTGCGGAGCCGGGCGGGGCCGTGCGGGGCCGTGCGGGGCCGGGCGGGGCCGTGCGGGGCCGGGCGGTGTCAGGCGGAGCCGGGCGGGGCCGTGCGGGGCCGTGCGGGGCCGGGCGGTGTCAGGCGGGGCCGTGCGGGGCCGTGCGGAGCCGGGCGGGGCGGGGCGGGGCGGGGCCGTGCGGGGCCGGGAGGGTCCCGCCCGTGCCGGGTGCGCGCTGCCGGCAGCGGGAGGGACCGGGTAACTCTGTCCCCTTGCAGAGCTGCTGTGCGTTGTGCCAGGACGGTGATGCTGCCAGCTGGAGGGTACCGGCGCGGGGTGGGAAGTTACCCTGCCGTGGAGGTCTGGCCCGTGGTGACAGCCTGAGCAGCTGCCTCTGCGCCTGTCTGTGCAACAGCAGCAGCAGTGCTCTTCGCAACTACAGATTATAAACTAATTAGCAGTAGGGATAGACGCACAACTCAAATTCCTATCAAAACCCCCGTTTCCTCCACATCGTGCAGCTCTCCCTGCAGCTGCAGAGGGACAGCAAACGTCCTCTGCGACATGGACACCTTCCTGGGCTGTGTGTAACCTGCTGCCCTGCGTGTGAGCATCCTTCCCTTTCAGCTGCAGCTGTCCTGTGCAGTCCGACTGCAGTCCATTGTTGCACTCACAAGAGGAGCTCTAGCGGGTCAGATACAGATACACAGAATAAACACTGTGGCAGGGTTGGCACTGGATGCTCTATTTTTCACTAAATTCTGTTTGTAAATGTTTGTTGTAAAATGTACGTGTTCCTAGATTAAAGAGTGTGTGAGGTCAAAAACGTTGTTATTTACTGTTGCCATTAGGCTATTTCAATATTTATCATGTTGGCACAGCTGAAGGGTGGGTGGCAGGAGGAAGGTGCCTGCCAGGCTTGCTGATGGAGAAGTGGAGTGAATGGACACAGCCTGAGGCTTCCTGGGCTCACAGATGCATTTATGCCTTTTTAAAAATATGTATGAATTAAATTCATTGCTGAACTTCAATAAACTTTCTGCAGACAGTCGTGTCCTCATTAATGAATATTCCTAAGGTCAGACATCCTGTCTGGTGTGCTGCCTGGCAGAGGGCCTACCTGACTGCCTTCACTTGAATGGCTGTGCCAAGGAGGGAACAGGCAAGGTCTCCAGGGCAGGGCACCAGCATTCAGGGCCTCTGGGAGTCTGGCAAGGTTTCCAGCAGTGAGACATGAGCAGCCAGGTAAGGTCAGCTCAGAAAGCACTCATCTGCTGTCCTGCTGCTGTAGTTACCAGTTTCCTGAGCCTCTTGCTTGCTTACATCCACTGCCAGTCTCTCCATGGGAAGAGAATGGAGCTTTTGGGGGGGCCCTGACTGCAGGGGTCAGTGGTAACAAGGTGGAGTAGGAAACAGCAAGGCAGCAGCAAACTCAAGGAGAGGTGTGAGGTAACTGAGTGTGTGTGATGTGCTTCATGTCACCTGGCTGTCTCTGCAGATCTTGTGTTACCAGCCTTGTGCCAAAACCAGCTGCACTTCCTGTGCAGGGCAGCAAGTGCAGCCCTTTCTGTGCCGGACACCACCGTCCTCTGATGGATGGAGGTGAGACTGTGGGAGCCCCTGTGACGTGAATCTGGGTGAGCAGCAGAGCAGAGGGATGCTCTTGAGGCATTCATGAAGTGCTCTCTGTCCTGCTGCAGCCAGGAGCACACACAGAGCTCTCAAGGTGAGATCTGCTCTGGCTTTGGCCCAGCAAAGCAGAGAAGTTGCTGCTGCTGGCCCAGCCCCATTGTGAGGGGCCGCGTTAGTGCTTGGTCCAGCAGGCTGTGGGATGGTGGGCAGGACTTAGGACACTGGAATTCTCTCAGTTGTGGGGATTTATCTCAGTAGTACATGTAAAGACAACTTGCAGAGTACTGCAGGAGTCCAAGGAGCCCTGTGACAGCACTGTTTGATCAAAAAGCATTGAATTCTGGTCATAGATGATTATTTTTTTAGCCTCTGTGCAAGAATTGCATGTTGCAGGCTGTCTTGTTATGAGAAATTACCAGTAATTCCTTTCCCTTCATTGTGTCTTCTTTATTTGATGTCTTTTGGCAAACTTTTTTACATAGACACACAAGTTCCCTGTGTCTTCTGCAACACTCTTAAAATTAATTAACATTGTCAGCAGCTTTGAGTGTAAAATCTCACTCTGCAGAAGGGGTCCCACAAGCACCTACAATATTTCTGGATGAATTGGAGCAGGATGTTGAAATTGTAACATCTTGTGACCCCAATGCTTTTATCTGCAGGACCAGTGAAAGAGTTAATGCATTAGTTAAAAAGATTTTTAGCATAGGTCTGAACTGAGGCTGACAATCCATTACTCATAACTCCTCAGAAACCTAGCCTAGTTCTTTTCTCTTTCTTTTGTGATTTACAGATTATTACACCAATTGTAAGCACTTTGCAGTTGGATTTTTATTAGAAACTCCAAAGTGAAGAGTTATGATTTGGGACTCACAGTGAGAAAAGGGTTCTGGTGTTTGTACACACTTTTCATCTCCTGTGTCCCCAGCCTGGCCCTGCTCAGAGCAGGAAGCTCCTGTGTCTGCACACCCAAGCACTTTGGGTACATCCATCCTCCACCCCAGGCAGGCAGCTCTGGGCACGAGTGAGAGCCCCTTGCACATCACAGCAAGCAGGCAGGTGAGCTTGCAGGGCCTTCCAGGGGAAACTTGGATTAGACAATAAGAACAATGTCTTCACAGAAAGGGTGGATCGTCGGGCACAGGGTGCCCAGGGCAGTGGTGGAGTCCCCATCTCTGGAGGGATTTAAAAGTCATAGAGATGTGGCACTTGGGGACATGGGTCAGTGGTGGCCTTGGCAGTGCTGAGGAAATGATTGGACTTAATGATCTTAGAGGGCTTTTCCAACCTAAACAATTCTGTGATCTCTTGGCAGTGTTAGAATGAAGGTCCAGCACAGGGTTTTTGCAGTTGTACCCTTGACCAGGCCCTGAGTGCTTAGGCAGCCCTGAGCAGGGGTGGGTGTGAGCCCTAAGTGTGAGTTGTCCGAGGTAAAATGCCTCGTGAGGAATGCATTTTGGGATCGGCTGGAGACTAAAAAGCTTCCTCCCCTGCAGCAGCTGCACCAGGGCGTGCTGCCAGCATCCTGCCCCATGCTGGTGTCAGATAGAGCTGCTCACTGCTGCTCCCATCAGCTCCTGAAAGAAAATAACTGGAAAGAAAACTCTTGCAGCTCCAGGGCTGCCTCTGTCCGCAGGGTTTGTTGGTATGTCTGAGGGCTGCTGGGCAAACGTAGTCAAAGAGTGGTCCTTCATCCAAAAAGCATTTGGGTGCAGTTGCAGCTCTCCTTTTTTCCTGTCCATAATTTTTCATTGTGGACAAGAGAATTATGAGGTACAAACGAGTGTGCACAAAAAAGTTCATAAATTACTGGGGATTAGCATCAGTGATGGGTAGATCTGCTGTGTGCAGCCTTTGCCTGGCAGAACAGGCAGGATCCTGCACAGTGTTTGTCACAGATCAGAAACAACGGCCCTTTGACAGATGCCACGTAGATCTTCATCTCCAGATTCACCCATCTGAGAAACATCTGTGTGCTTAGGCTGGCAAATCTCAAGGAATGCTCTGCCAAGCAGCCTCCTTCCGCTTTTATAGCTCCGTAATCCTCATTCCTCCTCTGAAAGGAACAGGAGTGTGTGCGGCTCTTCAGGAAAACTGTGTAGGTCCAGGAGAAGTCTGCGAGGAAAAGATTCATGGCGTGATCAAAAAGCACCCAGGCCTTTTACAGGCAAGGCTCAATAGGTGCTTTAAGCAGTTGTAAATAACAGTGAGGAGTGAGGGAGCAGATTAAAGGGCCGCGTGCTGAGGTCTGTGATGGGTTAGAGCAGGGACAGATAGCACAGGCTGCTCCCACACGGCAGGGATGGCCCCTGCCCGTGGGCAGAAGCGGCCCCAGCACCGGGGACAACGCGGGCTCTGTGGCCATACCTGCTGTCAGGCCAGAGCACAGGGCTTTGGGGCTTGGCTGAGGCATCTCGTGTTCCAACAGTATGGATTTTTCCCTGGAAATTCATCACAAAATGAGCTCCTTTGCAGGATTTTCAATGGTTTGATTCTCGGTATGACACTGCTGCTGCCAGTAAGTGTCTGGCCCTGTCCTGCAAAGGTAAACACTCACCTGAAGTATTGAAACCACAGGGAGCTCAGTTTTGTATGTGTTAAATCCTGGTTCCAGCTGTCCCAGTCTGCTCAGACCAGTCTGTGGCTTCCCAAGGCAGAATATCCCATTGCCAAGACCTTTGAAGCTCTGAGGCTCTGCTGGTGGGAACACATGCCTGTAGCTCTCTACTCTGTTTTGCATGGTTTGCAAATTGCTGTTTTACTATTTTAGGGTGAAATGTCCCTGTTTCTTTTGCTGATAAGTAGAGGGAAAGATAAGGGAAAGGTAAGGGACAGGAGGAAATGGGAGCAAAGAAACAGTGTGGCAAAGTTACAGCCTCCACGTGCACCTTCTGTCTCTTCAGGGTGTCCTTGAGCAAGGTCTGTGTGGATATAGCACAGATGCTTCTCTTATTGTTTTTGCGTCACATTGATTCAGTTTTCTTCAGCAACATTTATGTTGTTGCGAGATTAGACTCAGATTCCATCCTGCTGGCAGTGGATCCATGCAGATGTGTTCTCAAAAAATGTCACAGGGCGACAGGGAATGGACCTCCTCTTCCTGATGCTGGGAGGTTCCCAGTGTGCCCACCCTTGTGTACAGTGGAACAGAGAGAACTGAACCCACAAGCAGGCATGAAGTCAGCCTCAGGTTTCCATTGGTGCCTTTTTTTGGACAGGTTGTCACACAGCTCTGGCCGATGTACCAACATAAATAGGTCGGCAGGACCCTCATGGCAACCAGGCAGGCGTGAGCAAACTGTGTGCGGAGGGGCACAGGTGGGAGGGGGAGGCTGAGCTGGGCTCACCGGGGCAAGGAGTTATTTAACCACGGCACATTTTCCAAGCTTCCTCTAATTTTGGTGCATAACATTTTGGGAGTCCAAAGAGATCATCTTGGATCCTAATTCCCAGCAATGCCAGCAGCACAAAGGCCGCTGTGCAAGAGTGCTGGGACAGCTGTGGGACTGGGGTGTTTCTTGTTTCAGAAGAGCAAGGGCATCTCCTGATATCCACCTCTCCTGTGGCAGCAGCTCTCTGGCCCTCGGAATGGACACTGCCCCCAAGCCTGCCCAGGCCCTCTGTCCACATGCTGGCACAGCTCTGGGAGCTGCAGGGATGGTGCCCATGTGGAGGAGGAGAGGCATGAGCATGGACACAGGTCCTAAAGCAGGTCTGTTACATCTTTTCTCCCCCCCCGTCACAGCCTGTGGGTGAATTCCCCCAACACCAGCTCCCTCCTGTGCCTCCACCCCTTTGGAGTCACCAGCTCCTGTACTTGTTATAAAACAAGGCCCAGTTCCCCAGGGAATTTTGAATTTGAAGTAATTCTGGGAAGTCTATGGATTTTGCATACAGTCTGCAGCAGTCACGAGGGATTTTTTTATGGTTTTGTTTTTTGTTTTATTTTGAGAGAAACCTTTGGAGAAGTATTACTTGCCTAGGGGCTGCCCCAATTTTTTCCATTTGTGCAGGCAAAAGAATATTGATGGGGAGGAGCATAGACACACATAGCACCCTCAAGGCCAAAGATGTTTCATAGGAAATTGTTGCTTTCAGATAGATGAAAGCAGATCCCTTTAATTTCTCCTTAGTGCACGCAAGGAACAAAGTGCTGTTCAGGTGTGCTGATGTTATCCCCTGGGTCCAGGCTTGGTCTCCCTGGAGCTGGCTTGCAGCTAGTCTGGAAATGAAATGTTAAAGAATAGCAGAAGTGTTTTGTTTGTAAAGAAGTATCCCCTGCAAATGGGTCCCAGCAGGTTGAGGTCACAGCAGGGCTTTCAGCTGTCCTGGGGAGGACATGGTGACAGACCATGGCAAGGTCTGGCCCCTCTGATGGACAGTGACTGCCTGGCACTGGCTCACTTGGAGCTGCTGCCCTGTGCTGAGGTCACAGCCCCTCACCCTCCCTCCAGACCAGCAGCTCTGGCCTGGGCCACCTTGCCACAGCACCAGGGAATGTTCACCTGGTCCCTGCCCACACCCATGCAGCCATGCTGGCCCTTCTCTCCCCTCCTACCAACAAGGAAGGCAGCATGTTTGCTTAACATTTGAGGGCATGATTTATAAACAACCCTTAATGCACCTTTTAACCTCTTTTTTTCATTGTTTAAATTTCAAATTTTTTGGATGCAAATTCCTTAAATCAGTTCAATATGCTCTGAAGGGCTTTGCTAGAATTTGGGCTGAATTGCTTCCAAATGGAAACACAGCTCCAAAAAAAAAAAAAAAAAAAAAGCATGTGAGGGATTTAATTGACTCTCCACTCTGTGTGTACCCTTAAATAATTGAAGTGTTTCCAATACTCATAGATGCCTCGATTTGGCAGTTGTTTGGTATAGGCATAAAAAAGGGCAGAATATAGAAGTATTATACCTAGGGCTTCACAAGGGATTCCCTCTGGATTTAATTGGGATTCCTGTAAAGCTATGCAGAACATTGCCAATGAAACTGGAAACCAGGTGAGCTCTTGGTGAACCTGTGTGAGGTTTGGTATGACCCAAGTGGCTGTGAGGTTTTGGATGAGAACCAGGCAAAATTCACTGATTTCACCTGACCCTTCTCTGCAGTTTTGGAGTTTTCTTTACTTGAAACACAAAACCAAATCTAAGGGCCCTCAATTCTCTGTCTGGGGCTTTCTTGAACAAGGCAGATTGAAAACCAGATTTGAGGATTAGGCTGTTTCTCCCTGGAGGATCTGTGATGTTCTCTGCTGGCTCGAGCTGCCCCGAGTTGGCTTCTGCTCCCAGTCACACCAGGCTGATGACTTATTTCTTCACTGTCCTGTGTCAGGTCAGCACAGGCCTGAGCTCTGGTTGTGGACAAGAGAAAAAGTCATCAATAGAACAGGAAATTCACACCTAAACACCATAACACTGCAAGATTTGCTCTTGCCAAGTTTTACTGAAGTGAATTCCTCTTAATCCATCTAGTATAACTTTTCATAGGCATGGTTTTTAACTACTGGAATAAGAGAGACAAGGTGGTGTCTTGTGCAAAAGCTGCTTTCTTGGGTAGCAAAGTACTCTCAGCTGAACAGATGCTTCTTCCCCTTGTCTGGCTGCTGATCTTCCTTCTCCTTTTTCAGAGGCACCTGCCCCTGCGCCTTGTGCAGAAAGACCCTTGCCCAGGTCAAGAGGCTCTGGGGAGAAAGAGGAGATAAACATAGAAAATGGAAGGGGACTCTTTTCTCATGTCTTTCCTCTTTTCATGAGGAAAACTCTATGGTGAAAAAATAATCTTCTGTTGATTGTTTGCTTTTAAAAATCAGAGAAAGAGCAGCTACTATTTCATGTCTTTCCTCCTATTTAATGCTACTTTGCTGGAGTGGAAAAGGGAGAACTCTCTCTTTTTGTGCTTGTGTTCAGTCAGACTAATATCTGATATTTTTATTTTCCTCAGAGTAGGAAGCTGTGGTTTAGTAGTGCAAACACTGTAAGCATGCTAAAGAAATGCCAAAAACATTGGAAACACGTGTATGATCCCACGTTAGTTTAGTCTCAGTTGAAGCATGTCAGGATGCTGCCCAGGGCTCTGCCTCTGCCCACGTGTAATCTCCCCTGGTTTTACTCCCGTGTGCTCAGTTTCAAGAGAACTTTGAGGTCCTGATAGCCACACCTCCGTGGCCAGGGGACGGGCTGGTGGGGTTACACACCCCTCACTTGTTCAGGATCTGGGCGTGGTGGTGCCGGTCTGGGGCACGAGGCTGTCCCTGCACTGCCCCGCAGATGAGGCACTCAGTGGGTGCCACAGCACTGCTGTGGGTCTGTTATTGGATCTGTGCCTCCTGTCTTAAAAACCTCTGATGTGAAATCCAGATTCCAGGCCAAACTCTGCCAATCTCAACTATTGAATATCACAGCTTTTTAAATCGGTTTATAGTATTGATAAAATAAGCAAAGTTTGGTTTCTACACTGTGTTTTACTACACAAATCACACAACCCTCAATGGCAGTTATCTCCCACTCATCCTATCACAGCACTTCTGGCAACCCGACTGTATGTTCAGATTTCAAACAGATTCCCCAATGCCCCCAGGACTCAAATGGCCAGGCAGTCGAGGGATCTGGCCCACCATAACTGACTAAAATATTTCTTTCCTGGATACGAAAGGTGTCTGTTATTTTGATAGTGTGTAAAATCAGTTTCCAACTTACGTGCTGCTGCATCATGGCATGGGTACTGCACTGCAGGGAACAAAGGTATCCTATAGATTCTTCCATCCTTCCTTGCTGGCAAGGAAAGCACACTAAGTGTGCTATACCAGAGCAAAACATATACACATGTGTACTTTGCAGACCAAAGTCCAGAGCATCACCTGCTCCTGCAGCAGTCCTTGGGTTTCTTTGTGCATTGGTACATGTTACTCAATCTTTTCATGTCCAGGAGCCAAACCATCAGGAAAGCATCTGGGCAGAGCGGCTCATCCCCTGGCATGCAAACTATGCGCATGGGGGAAGATGCTGAGGAAAAAGAAAAAAACCCTGGAATTTCCAGTGACTGCAAGTCATGTTGCCTGAAGCAGTCTCAGAGGATGAGTAGTCTAATGAAGCACAGAGCAGGCAACCTGTTCTGGGGCTCCCACTCTCACCCCATCCTCTTGCCCAAATATTGGCTGCACAGCATCATCTGAGGCTGCATCAGCAGCATGACCAAGGCCAAAAACCTTGGGGGATTTGCTCCTTCTGTTTCCTGTTGTTCCCTTCCCTGTGACCTTGTGCATTTTGTCTTTCCCTAGTCTTGTGGTTGGATTCTAGCGGGTCTCAGGTGGCCAAAGGGCCTGATTCAGTCATGCTGGAGCAGCAATAATCAAACTGGTTACAAATGCTCTCCTCTCTGTGGTATGGTAAAGCAAACTGTAGGCAAATAAAGACAAGCTTCTTTCCAAGCCTCAGAAGGGAATGGCCCCTGAGGCCTGGGAACATCACCCAGGCATGTGTGTAGCAGGAGGCTGCTTCTTCAAGGCTCCTACCCTCACCACAGGCACTCCTGTGCTGTCCTGGGCAGGGTAGGAAGAAGGAGAGGCAGCCAAAGCCTTGGCTGTTCCTGCTGCCAGTCATGCCCCAGTGTTTTGCCTGTTCCCTGTTACTGCCCACTGCACAGAGTAGCTTTTCCCTGCAGCTTAGCTGCCTTCCTACTTTCTCCTGTGCCCTGAGCTTCAGGGACAGAGGAACAGTCTGATCTTGGCCAGGAATTAAAACATAGCAAAGCTTCTCTGCTCTAGCTGCTGACATGTTTCCAACCTGGAATAATTAAGAAGTATCAAGCATCTTGGAAAGCAGTTGACTCCCATTAGATTTCCTGCCTGATCTCCAAGTCAAAGAAATCAGATAAGATGTGGTGATGTTGGGGAATGTTTATACAAACCAGACTCACTCTTCTCACATGCTGCATACATGAATGCATTACAGCACTGATCTTTCAGCAGACATCTCAACAAGTAGCCTCTAATGTATAAAATAATTAAATCCTCCTCATCTCCTTGGTAAATCCTTCTTGTGTTTTTTCTCCATTGTGCTGTTCCTTTCCTTCCAAGCTGTCTTGCTGACACCGGCAGGACTTCTGAGTGATCACAATCCTTCATGCATGTGGGACTGGGTGCACACGTGTGACCATTTCCTCTGTGTGCCCTGTCAGTGCCCTGCTCTGCCTTTGCACAGGTGCTGGATATCTCTGGGCAGGGGCCAGGTGGCAGCAGTACAAGTGTGACCCCAGGAGCCCCAGGGTGCTGAAAGACCCCTGGACTGCTCTCTGAGCGTTGTGTCTGCACTCTGGGCGCTGTGTCCACGCACTGCACCCACCCGTGAAGCTGTGGGAGTGGCAGCAGGTTGTTAAGCTGTTGCTGAGGCCATTTGCCAGGCTTTGGGTAACACTGATGGCCAGCACACACCACAGATGCTCAGCTGCAAGAAACCTTTCGCTTGGTTCTCCATAGGAGCCAGGACCCCTTACACAGCCTCGATAAAAGGTGGGTGCTCCAAGCAGTGGACAGGGGAGCTACAGGCTATGGCCAAAGCACCCTGAGCTCTGGACAGTCTCCTCTTCCCTCTTTATGTCTGTGCAGCCCAAGGCACAGAAGGGCAGAGGCAGTTCAGTCTCTCCCCAGGTCCATTGCAGTGTACCTGGAGGCAGCCCCTCGTGGTTCTCACACCTTTCAGGTTGTGACAAGAAATACAAGTGTTTTGAGGTTTCTCTCTGTCACACATATAGGACATTTGCACGATATAATTAATTGCACCCACAGTGCAAATATCCAAGAGGAAATAAATAGTTTTAAAGGTGCATAATGTCTGGGAAGCGTGCACTGATCTCTGGGGAGCAGCTTGATTTCCTGAATGCATTTTGAAACTACCACTTCTGACAGGTCTCAGTGTTTCTACAAGCCATTTTCCCATCAGTTACAGAACCCACTTCAAGCCCGAAATAAGGTTACCAATGTTTTCTAGTATTTTTTTATTAACCACCTCCACCATCTTGTAATTTAAAGCACCTGTCCATTTAAATTTTCCTCCTGACCTACTAAATAACCCTGCATGATACATACAATGAAACTAATGGCTTTTGGATGATGTTGTTGAAAACTAGCTTATGAAAAGTGAGTTGAACGAACCACACTGCAGGAAATCCTTTTCATACCCCCTGGAAAACTGAGCAGGAACACCTTTTTGGTTCAGCATACGGGGCTGAATTCTTAAACAGTTATCACTCACTTTGCACTTGAAAAATGAGGACTGTCTTGCGATTTCTTGTGCTGTTGGTGTCACTGTGCAGCCCTTCCCATGGTATTTTGTGAGGAATGCCAGAGGCATGGCACATTCAGGAGCACTTGCCCACTAAAGAGAGCCATGCAAAGGGACTGTCTGCTGCCTTCTGCTTCACTTACTCCTGTTCTTACATAAATAGAAAGCTTTGGCTTTTGTCAAGGAGTAGTGAGTAGATTTTCTTCCAGCCAGAAAAAGAGCAGCTCTGTGCCTTCACTCCAGTTACCACTTCAGTGTTTGTGAATCCTGAAGCACAAGCCTAGTGAGCCCCTGAGGGGATCTGGGCAGCATGGCAGTGAGATGGCAAGAGGTTGTGGTGTTCCAGATGCTTGCAAAGGAGGTTTCTTGGGTATCTTGAAGCTGGGAATGGCAGTGACAGCACAGGTGTGTGGGAGGCACAACTGCGGCCCCATCCAGGAGGCCACAAAAACAGGGACTTTGTTTTTTCATGAAAAGCTACCTCTCCTGACAGCCAGTCAGGCATTATTTTCTACATCCTGCAAGGGCTTGCCACAGGCCTCCGAGATTTGTCATAGCAAGTAAGAAAAAGATAGTTCATGAGTTAGGTAATGATGTGCGCTGAGAATTGGAGACTGCAGAGATAAAAGGCAACTAGTAGCAAAGCATAAAGACTGACACCACTTAAAAGGGCAGGAGAAGTAAAATGGCTAGACACATCATAGCCCTAATGGGAAACATATGAGAGATGTTGATCAGAGAATGCTGGCAAACAGATGAGGTCTCTGAAAAAAAGAAAAAAAAAAAAAAAAAGGAGGAAACAGAAAACAAGATGGAAAGATAAAATTTCAAAGCAAGCCCTAAATGGATAGCAGTTCCAACTAATAGGAAGACCTGTAGTGATTTTGCCAAGTAGTACACAGAGAAGCTGATGAACATTAATATTAATATTTATTATCAGACAATTCAGTCCTGTCAATGTCAATTCCCTCCAAGAGATTGGAGGTGGTTAATGTGGGTAAAAGCAAGTGAATTCCTAAAACCACTGATCCTCATTGTCTGCATCTCCATATCCTAAACACTCAGGAGTTAACAGTAAGACAGGCACAAGAGCAGCCACCACCAGCTTTGGGCCTGCAGTTCTGTCACCTCCCTCTGTCTTGTCCCAGCATCTCCTGTGTCCCCTCATGGGATGCCCACTCACAGGATCGCCCGCGGGCTTCTGGCACAGATGGAGAGTTACAGAGCCAGTCCCTGCTCAGTGACACTGCTTCCCACCTGCCACACAGTTTCTGGGAAAAGCCCTTTTTACCACCTACCCTGTGCACATGGAGCTGGAGGGACACATCCATGAGCCCCAGTATCGCTGTGGGGAGATGTCAGCAGGGCTCAGGGAAGGTTCCCGCTGGGAGCACACTGGCTGTGTGTGCATGTGATGCTGACAGGTGTTATGCCATGTAAAAGCTGCATCTCCACAGCCCCAGCTGAGCAGGGAGAGCAGCCACTCTCCACACACAGAGCCACTGAACCTCATGGAGAGAGAGAAAACTGAATTTCAAGAGTCCTGTCTACTCCTGCCACCACCTGGAGAGCTGCTCCTGCGTTTTCCCTATTGCTTTCTGAAGGATCTGTAGGCTCTGACTCTCTGCTGAAGTCATGCACAGGGCTGGGAGTCACTAACTTGTAACTCACTGCCAGTAAGACACAATAAAAGCACAGAAATTCAATGAGACCCAAAGAACTGGTTGTCCCACAAGCAGCACAGCTGTGACACCATGCTCTGCACACTGGATACATCACAGCCAAGGCAGAGCTCTGGGGAGGATTCCCACATTTGCTTTATGGGGTTTGATATACCTTGATTTTTTAAAAAAGTTAATTACTCATGCGTTACACCATCTTCTGCAGCAAGGCTCTGACACATTTTAAAACTAAAAATAATCTTCTTACATTTTTAATCAGGCTTCATTATGAATGGCAGATGCTTGAAACTGAAGTGGAAATCGTCATCAGTTGTATTTATTGGCTAAATTCCTGCAACATTCAAAGCTTGAGAAAAATCAAACATGTTTGACAGCTGGTAGAATGAAAGGAAAGGATAAATCTTACCCTGACAGCATGCACCATATTTATCATAAGCTGTTAAACTCAGAGAAGCATCAGCCTTCCACCAGAATACCATCACGGCTCTAACAGGGCCCCTGAGTTCCTGAGCAGCTCTTGGGGAAGAGGTGTCTCTGCAGATCTGGGAGCACCTGTGGTTTGCCACTGCAGCTCTGCCCAGCTCTGTGGCGTGGGGGCATGGCTGTGCCCACCAGGGTGGGCAGGGTTCTTTGTCTTGGCTCAGGGCCCAGCAGAGCAGCAGCTGCTGCATGCTCTGGGGTAGCACTCCTGAGCACAGCTCGCCATCCTGCACCGGCAGCGTGGAGGTGTTGGAGACATGCAGAGCTCCTGACTTCTCATTAGCTTCTCACTTGGCAGCAAGCTACTTGTCTGTAGGCAAATGTCTAGTGGACATGATGGCTTAGGTGGCTTCGAGGACAGAGAGGGGCTGCTGCTTGCTCCAGCCCCCCGTGTGCAAGGCAGGAGCCACACACGGCGCAGTGTGAGCTGTGGCAGGGCTGAGGGCAGCTGGGACCGTGCCCAAGGCAGCCACAGCTGCAGTGCCCGGTCATGGACAGTGGCTGACCCTGCAGCCCTTTGGTAAACAGGGGATGACTGGTATCTCTTCCATCAGGGCAGCAAGATGATTTCCCAGTAATTTAAGTACAGAAAGATAAAGTTTCAGCTAACTTGTTAACCTGATTGGTGAGCACTAACTCCAGTGTCATATTTCACCTCCAAATAATTGGGGAATTGTGGTTTGCACTCGTTCCCTCTTCACCTGTGGGTCAGGGGTCCATGGCATGTCCTACAGCATTTGAACAGCTGGTTTGAGGTAATGGTAATGCGTCAGTACCTCAGAGTCGCCTGGGCAGGTTACATCACTGTGGGCGACCTCTCCATCCCACCTCAAGAGCACGGTGTGGCTCAGTGTTCATTTCGTATCACAAACAGTTATGTGACTCTATAAAACATTTGCAAACCTTTTGCTGATATGTGTTTTATGGGCTGATATTGCTAGAAGACTCTGTCTGTAAAATGTATTTCTAAAGAGAACACTGAAAAAAACCTGTCTAAAATAGAAATGCATGTATGTTACAGAAAAGTCCCATTTTACTACCAGAAGTTTGCAGATTATTATTTAGGTCTGTTTTCACTTGATTTTACATGATGCGGATTTATTAGGTTACAATTAAATATCAGGGTAAAATAATTCTGCAAACAAGTGATTTACTGTGCTTATAACCCCAAGATCTGTATCTATAGCAATTAGTATGTTGCAATTTTAGTATGATATTTACTTTCTACTGAATGAAATCAATTGCAAATTCCATCATCTTTCATGAAATAAAATCTGTCTGCAAAGGGCAGTTGAAGTGGCTAACTTTATCTAATCCAAAAATGAACTACAACTTTACACTACTAAGAATCAACCCCAGTTTTCCAAGTAGAAAGCACATTA
This sequence comes from Corvus hawaiiensis, assembly GCF_020740725.1. Classification (NCBI taxonomy): domain Eukaryota; kingdom Metazoa; phylum Chordata; class Aves; order Passeriformes; family Corvidae; genus Corvus; species Corvus hawaiiensis. The sequence goes on along the minus strand of NC_063233.1, from coordinate 399,149 downwards.
TTCCCCAAGCATCAGCACTGATTACTTTCCAGTGGGTTTAGAAGACACAATCTACTAAAAACCCAGAAAAACCCACGCGAGTTAGATTGACCCTAATTAAACATCAATGTGGGCTAAGGTAGGCTTTCTCCTGGTCCTGGGGCTCCTGTTCAGGAGCATTCATTTTATGCCTGACTCTTCTCTGCCAGACGACTGCTGCTGCTTCCCTGCCAGGCACGGGGCTGGAGGCTGTGGCTGAGAGAGGCAGAGGAGACTCTTGCTGGGCAGGGCATGACTGATGCCGCTCAGGCTGGGGCCTCCTCCCCGCCTGGCTGCACGCAGTGGCCTGAGCTGGCAATGGGCTTCTGCCAGGTGACATCAGGGTCCATGGGCAGACACTGTGAGACCTGTTGGAGTCAGTCACCTGCATTCTGGGGTAGGCTTGTGGGGTGCCCCCTGCCCATGGAGCAGTGCAGGGTGCCAGGGACAGGTGGGCTGGGTGGACCTGGGGGAGCTGGGTCTCCCTGCCACTCTGCTGTTTGCAGAGTGGTGCTTTATGCAGAGCCATAGCACAGACAATGTGTAAACTGTTGGGAAAGAAGAAAATGATTTGGGGTTGAGCGCCTTGTCTGAACTTTGTCCTTTTCTCAAGCAAAAGAAAATATTATTTCACCTTTTAAAGAGCCACACATAATAAGAGGCAAAATGTCAAGACCAGTGTTGATATAAACCCCCAAGGAAAACAAACATCTATGTGACTTCTCCAAAAGGTCTCACTTCCTCACCCCTCTCCCCTAGTTTAAACAGATTTAGTAACTGAGGAGGAAGGGGGGAGGGAAGGCTCTCCTCTGATCATTGTTGAAGGTCCTGTGCATGGACCCAGTTCTGCAGCATCCTTGGCGCAGGGATCCTGGCAGGATGCATGTCCAGGGTGGGAAAATCTCTGACTCTCCTAAGGGAAGCTGGCTGCACGAGGCAGAGCGGGACAGAGCCACAGCCCCATTTTAGCACATGGGGCAATGCAGACTCTGCCACAGCCAGGGCCCTGTGCTGCAGGGGAGGACAAGGGCTCTGTGGTGTGCACTGCTTGTCCAGTGCTGTGGGAGATCTCACCAGCACAGGTGGGCACACAGACACCCTCAGACTGTTGCCTGTTTGGATCTGTTGGCTTCTCCAAGGAGTTACATGAGGTTAAAGCTGTTGGCAACTGGCACTGAGGAATGAAAAATTTCTTGTATGTAGGGTCATCCTATTCTTGTATTATCTTCAGTAAGGGGTACAGCAAAGTCTGAGGCCACTCAGAAGGTGAAAGCATGCTGCACGTTTGCAGAGCTTCCACAACATGTCTTCACAGCTCCTGTTGGTCTCACCTTCCCCCTTGGGCTCTGTGTTCCCCAGCATCCTGATCCTGCAAAGGATCTTGTTTTAAATGGCACAAGTCCCCTTCTGGGGACAGGTTGAAGTTCTTCCAAAGCCATTCAGCAGTTAGCCTGAAAGATGAAATTCCCAATGACAATGCTGTTACCAGGGAACACAGACACAGTAATTCCTACCCACAGCCACAATAACTGTCACGTGGTGCAACACAAAGTACAGAAATTAATAATTAATAGCCTTGAAGAGCTTCAGAAGAGCTGTGTTATTACGTGCATCAGAACCAGGATAAATCACAAGCAATTCAGAAGTATATTCCCAGGTTCACTCATAACCATCATGGTGTTTGGAGTCGCTTTGGGAGCAATAAATGACAAAGAGTCCATATTATAAAAATAAACATGAACTTAAGTGGCAAAGATTCATTTAAACCAAAAGGGAAAAGACTTCTCTACTTGCACTATCGGTTTAACATAAGTAGAGGAAGTTTTACCTTGGAGTATCTGCCCCATGCTGGGAGGAGAAGACCATAGCAGAGGGAACTGGTTAACATTGGCTGCTTCACCTCAAAGGTTTTTAACTAAATTCTCCAAAGTATGAGCCTCAAAATGCTGTTCCAAAGTGAAAATAAAAGGCAAAATGCAGCTGTTTGTCTCATGGCAATTTTACTCAGTCTTTTCTTAAATAAGTGACTGTGACCCCCCTATATACAATATTGGGGTATTGTCTCAGGCATCATGGCATGCAATATTGCCTTTAGAAGTGCCACACCTGGAGCCCTCAGGGAGCTTCCCTGCACTGAGATTCCAGTCCTTGCACTCACAGCCAGAGCTGACAGTGCCACTCGTGCTGCTCTGAAGGCAGAAGGAACTCAAACTTCATTTATTGGTATTAGTGGTTTTAAGCCACCTGAGTGGATTTTAAGAACCTGGTTTGAAGCTTTTTGCTGAACAAGAATTTCAGCATTTTGCTCGAAAATGCTTGTCGAAGTTTATACAATGACAGGCTTTTCCAATCTGATGTTCCTTTTTTATTCCTTTGGTAAAAACGATCTTACAATGTCCTCCAGCACAGACCGAAAAGTGCCAATCAAACAATCCCAGTCAATAGTTCAGTCCAACCAAATGTGAAATGCCATCACCCCTCTGCTCCGTGGTGCTGGGAGGGGGCACAGCATGGCTCTGTAGGCACGTCCTTGGCACAGCAGAGAACGCACTCGGAAGAAGCAGGACCAGACGGAGTGCCAGCACGGGTGGAAGCAGACCTGTATCACTGCTCAGGGAAATTACCCAGAGGCTTGAGCAAACAAGCCTTCCCCTGACAAACCAGCTCCCGATGGCAGCCCACCCCACCCAGTGGGAGCGCTGCCTGGGTGAGGGCTACCAGCCTTGGCCTCGCTGTTCACTCTTTCTGCCCACAAACACCGCCCGCTCTCTGATCTTAACTGCATCTTGCTTCTGATGTCGGCTCCTCCTTACAGGCTCCGTTTCAATTAGCTCCCTAAATAAATACAATTTTGATGTGTGGTCTCATAGTGGGTTATTAAACTGGCTCCAAAATGCTTTTCAGTGAGAAGCAGCTCACTTTCCGCTGGATTATCCTACTTCACACTTCTGATGTAAAAACCCCGCGGGGTAAACACACACAAGAACTTGTCTTTTCCTTCATAGCAGATTTTTTCCTAATCTCTTGAAGAATTAGCCTTTAAACGATTCTTGGTGCTGGTGCCTCAGCCGTGTGCAATCTACAGCGGCAGCAGTAGATGGAGCCAAGTGAGAAAGGAAAGGTTTGAGGATGGCAGCATTTCTCCCACGGTACAGGTTTAGCGCTTGACTTAACTCGATTAAGAAAAAAAATTTCATTTAGTTCCTGATGCTTTGAAGGTAATACAGGCAATAATTATGTGTAGCTCTGCCAGCACAATACCCGGTGGAAAACAGTGACTTTTGGAAAAGTAACAAGTTGGAGGCAGTTTATCTTGAGGGATGAAGTATATAGTGGAAGGGAGAGAGGATAGTTGTATTATTTTTCTGGGAAGTGAGAGATGAGGAGAGTAATCTGGGAGGGTGGCAATAGGGTTTTGAGCATTGAAATATTCCTTCCTCTTCTGTGACTCCTAAAAAGTTACTCAGCCGGGCAGGAGTTATCCTCAGCATCACCAAGGATGCACTCAGAATGTTGTTGCTGGGCAGCAGATTCAGAGAGGTTGCAGCATCGGTGCCATCACCCATTGTCCAGGGCTTCCCCAGAGACACCCTTGTCAGCAGTAGCAGGAGGTACATGGAAGGTGACATTCATGCTCTGTAGTGGGCTGGCACAAGCTTGTTCTGAGGCCCTGTGGTCTGAACAGACTGTGGCCACCTTCCCTAACCATGGGCTCCCGAGCTGTGGAGGTGGTGTATGCTCAGCAAACTCTGCTGCAATGGATGTTGGAACAATAACGTTTTTCCCAAGGCGCACTCTAGAATATGTGCTGGCTTGGTGTAAGGTAGTTTATATCTGTGTTTTGAGGGAAAACACTTTACTAACCAGGAGAAATGGAAAAAACCTCAAGTCAAGTGCTCACAACAGCCTCTGGTTTTTTGCAGGATCACCAGTCAGTTACTAACTGGCCTGATGGTTCTTCAGAATTGTGCTGCTTGGGCTGCACCTCACTGAGGGGGTAGAACTGCCCCCCACCCAGGGCTGTCCCATCTTACGCTCGCTGCTCTGTCTTGGCCAGCTCCGGAGCTCTGGTATTGGGGTGGGTGAATGTCCAGGTGAGAGCTCAGCAATACCAAGAAGAGCATTTACCCGATGTCCCGGTGACCCTGTGCCGGGGGGAACTTGTCTCAGCCCTGGGAGCAGGGGTTGGCTGGTCAGAGCAGGGCAGGGACAATCAGCACCTGCACACCTCGAGCAGTTCAAGCAGGCTGTGTAAGGGGCAGTTACTGCAGCTGAAACAGGAAAAGATGAATGACACCGTATTGAACCCTCCCTGCAACTCTCAGAAACTATTCCCTTGTTTAATGTCTTTAATTGGGTTTAACTCTTGCTGAATGTTGCTGTGTGAAAATGCTGTTTATTTGGAAGTTGCTGCATTCTAGTGGTCAACAAATACATCTCTGTGTGCTCCAAGTTCTATTAAGCATCGCATGGAGAAAGGTGAAGGAGAAAAATGTGATTTAGTCCAGTTCTTTCTGTTTCTGCATTTGTCTTATTTTCAGCATCTGAGGTTTAAATCCTCACCAGGAATACTTTGTATGGGAAGAACTGAGAAAGACAAATTGCTTAACATTATTCCCATCTTGCTCTACTCTTACCTGTCTTTGTCCCTTCCTGGGGCTGCACTGGGTGTGACAAGGCCAGCATCGCTCCCCAGGCAGGACACTCCAGGCAGAGGTTGGCAGGCAGCTCTGAATTCTCGCACAACACTTTTAGTACATGTCCAAAGGTACCAACAGGTCCAAAGGAGATTAATCAGATGTTTTAAAGAGGTACAGAGAGCACACAGTCTGCACAGTTTAATAAATACTTGATGCAGTATTTGGTGGGGGGGATGTGGGGCCCCTTGGTTGCCGGAGATTTGGGAAGGAGGACCATGGCAGCAGGAGGACTAAAGTGTGTTCTCTCTTCACAGACCCCTAGGCAAGTGTCTGAGAAGGGCTGGCCACGCCTTCTCCTTCCCATGCCACTTCTCCATGTGCTGTGACCATGCAGAGACAAACAAATGAGTAAGATCTTTTCATGCAAACAGAGAAAAAATATTAAAATATTCTATTCCTCTAGAAGTATTCAGAAGGTGAATAAAAAGCATTGAATTGTGGTTTTAGAAAGATTTAAAACTCCACCCTTTTTTACAGTCCATTTCTACAAACACATTTTGCCCATGGTGCTCCAGTGCCAATCAGTCAAGGCAACTGGCAAACAAAGCAATGCTTTACTGTTGTAATTACCCAAATGTTCTACATTTAGAACATAAATATTAAATCCTCATAAATAATGTTGTCAGATCTATTTGATTTCAACTGTATTGTATTGTTGTTAAATGAAACAAACACTGTATTTAAATTTATTCCCCTTGCAGTTCCATTGTTCAGCTTTATTTTGATTTCTTTTAAAAGACAAAGAGAAAAGCACATCCATCCTATGAAGAAGGCTACAGCCAAAACAAATGCACATCAAGTAAGTTTATTTAAGCAGATGTGCTCATAAAATGTTAACAAGACACCAAATAATTACAGGAAAAGGCTAAAGTCCAACTCAGTATGGAGTCCAAAGGTCTGAGTTTTATTTAAGACTGAGATCAAATAAAATATGCACTGACAGTGTAACACTAAGTCTCTATCAGTAGTGATGCAGCCATTGTTTTCAAGGCCAATAAACTTTAATGTAGCAGTGGAGTTGTATCCAAATCACATAAAATGATAGCCATAGAATATTTAGAATAGACTAAAATGGGGGTTACGGTTCAAAATATTACCCTAGTGCAGATTTATTTATTCCAACTCCCATTTTAACATGGGGGCTGTATCTTACCTCGAGATGGTGCTTCAAATGTTGGTGTTTCTACTGCAAACACACCTTTGTTCTTTGTAAACTGATTGTCTTCATTTACCTAAATCAGCACACAGGTGATGCAGATCCCTTGGGATCTCGCTCAGGATTCCTCATCAGGCAGCTGGTGTGACCTGTCACGGTCTTGGTGACATGGATGCAGCCCCAGGACAAGCAGGGAGAGGGCTGAGGCCTTGAGGAGGGGATGGCTCAGGGCTTGGGCTGCCTGTGCTGCCTCTCATCCCTGCGCTTCTGGTTAGAAGTGCCGGTTCCTTCTGCTCCGCTCTTGTGCCCTAACACTTGGTGGAAGCTTAAGAGCCAAAGAGGTTCTTTGGCTGAAGATCTTCAGGCTCTACATAAACGGCTTATCCTCTCTTTGCTTCCATCCTTTACTTATGGAACGAGTTGGAATGCCCTCCCCTTGGCAGAGAGCTCAGCTCTCCTCTCCCACAGTCTGTTGGTGCCATCAGAGCCTGGCAGAGCACTGCGTGCTCTTGCCAGCACAGAAGAGAGAAGGCCCTGGCGTCTCCCTGCTTCTGGCTGTGCTGGTGAGGTGCCCATGGCTGGAGAGGACGGGGTCCCTGCTAAAGCCAGAAGCCTGCCCTGGAAATGCAGGTATTAAGGTTGGTTCTGGCTCCGTGGCCAGGGTGTCTCTGCTCAGTCTGTACAGAATCCACTTGGGATGCTCAGTGGAGAGGAGTTTGGCTTTTCCCTGCACACAGGCACATGCTGAGCAATGCTTTAGGGTTAAGAAAGTTCTTTTTCTGGCTGCAAAGAAAACTTACAAATGTGACCAGAAAGGACTCTCTGCTTTAGCCACTAGGAATGAAAATAAAGGATGGTTTAAGATCCCATGCTTTTAAACTGCTCTTATAAGCTCGCTAAAGCTAAGTGATGGATTTTGAGCACCTTGGCTTAGTGCTACTGGAACCAGCTTCCCCTCGTTGATTATTTTATTTCTATTAATTCACTAACAATGAACAGCATTCCTGCCTCCACCTGCTGGAGACATGCAGGTCTCTGAGAAATTCGGGTAATATCTTTCACTTCATTCCAAATTACGGATCCAACAGATATGATTTGCATGTGGTAGCGACTGTAAATATTCCAAGTTGGTGTTGTAGGATGGTGACCAAAATGTATGTGTTAGCAGATGCTCCTTTTTAAGTATTTCACTGAAGTGAAATTCATCCTTTTTTCTTTTTTTATTCTTTTTTCTTTTTTCTTTTTTTTTTTTTTAAGATGCCTACTTGACTTAATATAATTTTAGAATATATAAACAAACTTTAAATTGTTTTCCCTGGACACTGTCGGGATTGAAACAGCAGTCTCAGAGGTGAAAGTCGTGTAATTAATACAGCATGCCAATCAAATGCCATCAGTGACACACATTTCTTTAATATCTGGGTTTTTATTGTTGAGCTACAATATTGAGCTACAATATAAACATTTTAGCAGTTCACATCAGTCTCCCATAGAACAATTGTAATTGAAATTAAAATGCTATTTTTTTCCTATGTAATTATATTTTAGAAGCACACATTCTTGCTCGAGGACATGATGTTTTCAGCTACATATCTCACAGTGCTGAAAACTCTGTTTAACCACCAATAGCAACTGTTCTGTATGTCTTTTACCTGCCACAAGGAAACAAAATGTTACCCTGAAAATTCCTCTTCATCTTTACCGTGTTTTGCCCTCTCTATCTCCTGCTCCGGCAGCAGAGATGCTTTAGGACTTCACAACAGAATGACAGCGTGCAATGTTTCTCCATCTTCTTTGTGGAACTGAGCTTGAAAATTCAAAATCTTACAGTCTTCTCACCTGCTTTTTCCCATTAACAGCAGCATTTTAATGTCTTATCAATAACTCAATATATCTTATTAATGTCTTGCTTAAATATATTATTTTACTAATTAACCACAATTTTTCTTAGCATTTTTGACTGCAACTTCTACTTCCCACACAAAGGCAGGGAAAAGACTCTCTATCATAAAAGGTGTCAGAAACGAAATTCTGAAGGTGCTGCAAGCTGTCTGTGTGTGCCGGTGGCTGGCAACCAGCTCGAGAAGAGCCCTGCCTTCCTTGTGCTCTGCGGCGAGATTCCCCTGTGTGAGAGAGGCAGCCTGAGTATGTGACCCCCCCTCACCTTTCCCTTCACCAGCTTTCACAGCGGAGGAAAACGGGACTTGGGTGCCGCTTTAACGGGTTGCATTGGCCTCCAGAGTAATCTAACAACCTTCATGTACAAACCCATCACCACACTCGGTCTGCCCGTACGTTTATGAGCGATGGGTTTATTCCTTCACACTTATAAAAACTAAGACCCAGGAGCTCACGTGCTGTCGATACTTCAGAATCTGAGCTCGGTGTCCGTCCCACCAGATACTGGCTCCGTCGCCGGGGCAGGACCGGAGCTGCCCGGGGTCCCTCACCGCTGGCCGGGGCTCCGCACGCCGGGAGCCTCCACCAGGGGAAGGTGCGGAACCCGCACGGGCAGCGGGGCAGGCCGGCTCCCTCCTGCCTTTCCTGCTGTCAATTCCCCTTCTGAGTCCTCGAGGCCCCGAGCCGGGCAAAGCGGTGCGGGCTGCGGGGCTGGCTCCGGTACGGGGCTCGTCCGCGGCTGTAGAGCGGAGCCTGTGCTGTGCTGTAGTGCCCCTCTGCCTCAATCGCTCTGCCGCAGCCAGAATCAGGAGTGTAAATGCATTTATCGATCCGTTTATATGATGGTCTTCTTGGGACTGAGGGGTTGGGGTTGTTTTTTTTTTGTTTGTTTCCTAAATCGGGCTTAAGCAATGATGAGGGGTTGAGCACGAACGGAACTCGTTCTCTGTGGGCAAGTGATTGAACAAATCAGAGTTTTTGCTACGAAACTCGCTTCTTCTAAAGCATAAGATCATTCCCGAGAGGGTGGTATGCTGAGCCCGACCGAGCGTTCAGGTGACCGCGACAAAACGCGAGTATGTTCATATCCACAGGGACCACATCGAAAATCACACTTTGAAGTTCTCAATCCAATCTTTCAGTTCTCTCTTTATAGTCCCTTTCACCCAGGTTGGAAAGATGCTCCCGTCTGTAGTAAATGTGACTGCTTGGGCACGCGTGTGTCGCATAACCTGTCTGTTCCTGGCGAGCATCTCTCCCCGTCTGTTATGCAAATACTGAACTTCAGAAATACCCAGGGATTCCCGACGGGAAGAGCAAAGCCAAAACTGGACGAGGAACGGGGACCCTGCTCCATCGCCCTCTGACTCTTTCTCCCCATTTGTCACACGGGGGGAGCCACGAGACACCAAAACGCCTCGATTAAGGCAGAATCGGCCACCGCGACTCCAGCGAAAAATATGCAGCTCCCTCGTTTTGAGATGAGCAAGTCTGTGGTGCGGGAAGTGGTGTCATATGGACTCATCTCTCCTTGGCTAACTGAGGCTGAGGGTGGAAGTGCTTATTGTTCATGATAACTTTTTAGCCGCAGGATCAGAGGGGTTCTTTCAGGAAAAGACCTTGGGAAAGGGATTCCTCAACAATTCGATGCCACAGCTGAGTTTATATAAATTTACGTCTAGAGATAAATAGAAATAGTAAGCAATAAGCTGAGCTTATTGATAATGGGAGAAAAAATTGACCGTGTTCCCCCATGCCTGCCGGCAGGAGCGCGGGCAGCGGCCGGGGCAGCCGGTGCTGTGCGAGGCAGCCCTCCGGTCCCGGAGCCACTCCAAGAACCGCTCCAGGTTTCGCCATGCCAGCACCTAGCATGTCAGGTAACTCAGATACGCAAGAAAAGGAGAGAGGACAAGGAAACGCTGCCAGAAGAGCCTGCAGCCTCACGTGCGTCTTCCGAGCGATCAGCTGGCAGCAGGTGAGGAATCCCACGCTGGGAATTGCATCACGCACCGCTCAGCGCGACGAGCTGCCAGGCGCGAGGTGCTGGAGAGCAGGAGGGTCTGAGGGGAGCGGGGCAGGGGCAGCCCCCGGGACTGGGCTCGGCTTTGGGGGATGGGAGGGACGGCCTCCCCCGGCTCCCCCTTAGCCTCTCTCGGGGTTTGCTCAGCGTTATCTCCGCTTTCTGTGCGGCACGCAGGCTGCAGCGTTTTGCTTCTCTCTTGTGCCGCGTGTGTTTCGAGTCCCGAAGCAAATCCTTCCACCCTGCATTCCTCAATGACAGCACAATAATCACTAATACAAACCAGAGCGGAGCGCTCCGCTCGGGGCAGCGCTGCTTATTCGCGCGGCTTCCGATATTTCCCGTTGTACGTGATCGTTTTCTATTGACAAAGGCAGCTCCGGAGAGCCACAGCAGCCACTGCAACGCCGTCGCCCCTGACTGCAGCTCCTGCTGTTCATATCTTTACGTAAAAGCGACGCCGTCTGCAGGCAGAGCCCTCTCCTCTCATCTCCTCTTCCTCCCAAACGCGTTTTTTCACGTCTCTCTTCAAGAAGCGCCGGGGCAGCGGTGCTGCGTGGGCGCGCAAAGGGCGCGGCGGCGAAGCGATGTCTGAGCGGTCCTGCCTGGCCCACGCGCTTCATTGGCCTTACGCGGGGCTCTGGGTGGCCCCGGTGGGAGAAGGAGAGCCACTTGGGGCTGCCGCGGCCCGCGCTCCCCTCGGCACGGCAGGGGGAAAACTTAGTCATAACGGAGAGGTCTCCCAGAACCAAAAGGAAACGATTTCTCGTTGTTGTTACTTTTTTTCCCACTGAAAATGGAGCTGTATTTAGGTTCCTCGGTTAAACCTACAGAAATGACCCCGCAGCGCCTCGGAAAAGCAGGGCAGCGGCCAGCTCCCTCCTCCTCCGAGGAGCTGGCCCTCTGACGGGTGCCCGCTTCCATCTGGCGAGCGGTCCCGCCGCGCTCGGCAGCCGAATGGGCGCTCTCGCCGCCGCCCCGGCCCGACGGTCGTCGGGAGCTGTAGATACTACTCGGGGGGCGGCGGGTCCCGCGGGTGCCGGGATCCTGTCGGGCAGCCTGGCGCAGCTGCCGAACCGGCGGAGCGGGCTCCCGCCCCGTTCTCTGCGCCGCCCGGCCGGCGCCGAGCGCTCGCCGTGCCCCGCGCACAGCCCTGGCCCGGTGCCCCCGCCCGGGCTACTCCACGCACCTGGCAATTCTCGGGAGAAAAAGCAGAAGACTGGGGTGGCCTCGTCCTTTCCCGTCCCTCCGTTGCACTGCCCCGCTCACGCCAGCGCGGGAGACGCAGCTCTGCCGAAGCACGTCCCGCCGACAGGGACAGCCCCGGGACAGGCAGCGCCCGGACCGATTCGCTGGTCCCTCGGCCTCCGCCCGCTCTCCCGGGGCACCTGCCGAGTCTCTATGCGGGGAAGGCCACCAGTGCGGGCACGGCCTCTGCCTCGCTGGCCCAGACCGCTCCTCGGGAGCGGTTGGGCACCGCCAGACCCCCGGAAGCGCCTCGGAGGCTGCCGAACTCCGCGGCCGCGGCAGGGGCCCCGAGGGCCGTGGCGGGCAGCATGGGTGGGGGGCGCCGCCGCCCCCGGCCCGCTCCGGCCCGCGGGGCCGGTGCAGAGGCTACGCAGATGAAAGGCTGCGCTCGCAGGCGTTCCCCGCGCCGTCAGGTCCTGTCGTTCCCCCCCCCCCGTCCCCCCCCGGGTGCACATGTCAGAGTTCACAGACCTGGCTGCTGCCTTTTACAACACTGAGCTGTAAAAGAGCGGATATTAAACCCGTATAATAGATCCAGCTCCAAGGAGAGGTTAAATTTCCCAGTGAAACGAAGGTATTTGCCCTGAATTGGGAAAGGACCCCTCCCACACCCCCTGGGCTGGGAAACCCGCGGAGCCGTCAGAGACCGGCGGTAAACTTTGCCCCCAGCCTCGCACCTGGCATCGGTCGCCGTGGGGGCACATGTGCGCGACACGCTGCGGCCAGCCGGGCTCGTCACGCCCGCCCCATCGGGTCGCTGTCCCCGGCGAGCGGCCGGAGAGAGACCGCTTGATCTCAGTCCAAGCCGGACCCGAGCCCGGCGCCCACTGTTCTCACGGGGCTTCCGCCGCCTGCCCGGCCCGCTGGGTCGCGCTCAGGGCGAGAGAGGGACAGGGCTGCGCCAGTAACACGGCCCGCGCTAGAGCCGGGCGAGCGGGCAGCGAGAGCCGGGGGCCTGATGAGGCTGAGGAGCAGCCTCCACCTTGGGCGCAGCCCTTGTGGGTCGCGCCCGGCGCCGGGTTAGTCGCGGGCACAGCACGGAGCCGCCGGTCGCCGCAGGAGGGGCCGGGTGGCAGAGCTGCCCCGCGTTGGAGCAGCGCGACGGCGCCGGGCCTTGGTGCTGAGCCCGGTCCTGCGGGGCGGGGGGCTCGACCCCTCCATGCCACGAGGCCGTCCGGACGGGCGCTCCATCGGCGGAGGAGATGCAGAGCCCGAGCTTGTCTGCCGCGCTGCCCTCAAAAATCCACTTAAGGAAGATGAAGGCGCATGCAAATGCCTGGCGCCTCCTCGCCCGTGCCTTTAATCATGGTAAATTGGCTCGCGTTCCTCCGGGCCCCCCGAAAAGGCACACGGCGGTACCGCACCGCGGAGGGGTTAGGACTCCCAGCGCTGCGCAGCCCCCGCCGCTCCCTGGGGCTTTCCGGCTTCTCGGCGCGGCCCTGACGCCCTGCCTGACCCGCCTCGCTCAGCAATTTTCCTACCCAAATACTGTCGTGACGGGAACACAGCGCAGAGATAGATAGCATCAAGCGGCCTATATCAAAGACGTCCTGCTTTATTAAAATACCGGCTCGGTGCTCGCCGCTTTTCATGCGGCGCGGCCTCCGACCGCATTCTGCCGGATACCGCCGGCACCACCTCCCCTTTCGGCCGCCCTAGCTGGCCCCGGCCCTGATGACTGGCCCTGTCACCTGCTCCGTGAGGCTGCCCGGGGGTCCATTCCCTGGGCCGGGGAACAGCCGGTGGTCAGACGGGCCGGTTCCTGTGGGGCTTCTGCGAGGCACGGGGAGACTCCGTGTGGTTCACGAAACATTTGTTTGCATTACTGAACAACAGTCCAAAAATTTATTGTTATTGTTATTAGTAACTACACTTAGTAGCTCGTTCACATCCATCCTTCCGAGGGGGGCAGCACGGGCTGGATCAGCCACCGTCGTGCGCCGCCGGCGGTGGCTCCTCCCGGGCCGGGGCCGCTCCGCTAGGGCTACCGAGCCAACGCGGCCAGGCCGTGGGACTGCCCCGCACGAAAGCGGCCGGGGGCAGAGGCACGGCGACGTGGAGGCACCGGGCGGCGGGCGCGGCCGCCGGGGGCTCGGTCGGAGCTGCAGGTTTGCAGAGCCGGTCTGGGGAGTGCCCGGTTGAGGGAAGCATAGGGAGCTCCGTGGACAACCGGCAGCGAGGCCGCCCGGGGGGCGCCCGCCGGTCTCCGTGCCGGTGCCGAAGCTAGGCAGCTGTCCACCGTGCCGGCAGCCTGGTGCCCCGGCTCCCCGAACGCTCCCGCCACGGGCCTTTTTCTGTGCACCGATGCTTCGGCGTCGGCCACTGGCGGGAGGGGAAGGCTGGGGCTCCGCAGGGCAGCGAGTTGCGGAGTCCGGCTGTGGGTGGAAAACAACAGGACACAGTGAGCCGGTGGCACTCGGCTGCCTAGTGGCTCCCCCCACGCCCCGCTGCCGTGGTGCTGCAGAGCTGGGGCCGGCGGCCGCGCACCGCCAGCTCGGAGGCCTGTCCGGCCCATCCAGGGGTGGGAAGCGCCGCCGTCTCCGCGCTGCACAGCACCCGGTCCGCTCTGCCCCGCTGCCCCGTGCCCCGCTCTCCCTGGCCCCGCCGCTCGCCCCGGCTGACCCCGCAGCCGCGGAGCCGCTGCCATGCCGCCACGCGCCGGCAGGGGGCAGGCTGCGCCCGAGCCCCGCCGCACCGGGCACCGGGCCCGGCCGAGCCGAGGTCAGCCCGGCCGGGCCGCGCCGTCACCGCCCCCCCGCCCGAGGGCAGCCCTGCTAGCGCGGATCCGGCCGCACACCTCGCGGGGCAGCACTCGCCGCACGAGTGGACCACACGTCCCGCACCAAACCGCAGCCTGCGGAGCGCCGGGCACCCACTGGTCGCGCCCACCTCAGCAGGGAAGCGGGCGGTGCCCGTCAGTACTGGGGAAAATACGCGTCCAGGCAGCCGGGAATGTGCACAGACAGACTGCACAGACACCCACGCATCCGCCGGCACCGCACGCTTATGCGGAGAATGCCCGGAGCCCCCCTTCCCTCGTGCCGAGACGCCCGTGGCCCTCCCGGGTTACGCTCGTTTCTGTCCCGCTCACGACTGGGGTCTCGCTGCTCTCCCGCAGCGCCGGGTACCCGCGTGCATCTGCACCGGGCGGGACCAACGGGCCAGGAGCGGAGACGGGGCGGCGCGTCCCGGCGGGCGGTGGGGGAGTCGGTGCAGAGGGCTCGGCCGTTGTTAGTTTTCCCGAGGTTTCCTTCCTCCTACCTCGTTTGGGAAGATTGGGACCGGTTGCATTTCTTGTTCGACTCTCAAAATTAACTCAAAACAAAGAGATTTGCCTTGCAAATAAAAGGAGAATTCGAAGGAAGCCGCTGGGAGGTGGGGCTGCTTAGTCTGGTTTGGGTTTATTTCTGTGATGGTTTTGCGCGTGGGTGTTTTAATTGCATTTCGTTTTTCGTTAAAAGCATTATATAAACCTATATAACACCTCATCGAATTGTTTTCGGAGCAGGAGCGGGGATAACAATTACCCGGCGCAATGCTCGTATACACACACGGAGAGAAGCAACAAACCTTTAGTGTGATATTTGCGAGTAAAAGCCCATGAACAAAGCTGGAATTACTGCTGCGGATGCAGGGCTAGGGGCTCTCGCTCTGCTTCCCGGTCCCGCCGCTCAGCGCTGCCTTTTCGTTGGGTTTTGAAGAGTTTTTTTTTCCGTTCTTTTATAGCGAGAATTTATGAAAACTCTTGAGGAAACAAGGGCTTTAATTTTCCACGCAATTGTAGAAGATAATTTGACGGAAGCCCTGTGTGATGGAGAACTCCGAATCCTTACGGGAAAATAGGAAAGGGACATAAAAAATTAATGTGAACGAGCAGCTTTTTTGCCGCCGACTGAACTGTGAAATCTTAGCAGCCTTTATCTTGATCTCAGAATTAAATAATCATATATTATTTTTTCAGCATTAACGACAAAGATTTTCAGATTTCTACTGTCTAGAAGAAAAACAAATAAGCTCTATTACTGAAAACCTTTTCAAGAACAATTAAGTAAAACACAGCGACGAATTTCTTTCAAAATTTTTTTTTCCATACGAAAACAGTATAAAAAGAAGTTTTGTCTTAAGACCCACAAAACAGAAGCACTAAGTAATTCAAGTTAACACTCGTCCTGCTTATTAAGTATCAATATTTTGGGAGCATTACAAAATATACTCCTTCTTTCGGCAGGGTCATGGCATATCACGGGTCCCATTAAGAATCTCCACAAATAATCTTTTCTGGATTTTCATTTTCTCGTGTTTAGATTTTTTAACGGTATCGGGGGGAAAAAGCAAACAAAGATACAAACAAAAACGAACAAACAAAAAAACCACGAAAGGGGAGCCGGCGGCGCGGGGTCCGGCGCTCCGTGCGGGATCGCTTTTCCCGTCGGTTTTTTTCCTCAGAGGGAATCCCGGCGCGGTGAGCTCGGACAGAGCTGTCCCGCACACGCACGCGCCGCGCACCGCACCGAGCCCTGCGCGTTCAAAAGCGTTAGCGAACGACCCGAGCGGGCAGCGCTGCTGCGGGAGCGGGCACGGGGTCCACCGCCGCAGAAGCACCCGCAGCCCTCGGGCCGCTGCTCCGCCTGAGCTCTCCCGCTGGCAGCCTCGGCGTGACGGTTCGGAGCCGGCCTTCAAAAAAGGGCGTGCGCGGCGCAAACCGCGGTGCCCCGTCCCGCGTGCCCGCCAGGGCGAGTCGCGCCTCCGCCGTCCGCGGGACAGAGCCGCGTCCCGGCCGGTCCCGGGCGCCCCGAGGGAGGGTCCTGCCGCCACCTGCCCGCGGCCCGGCGCTGGACGCGCGCTGCTACCTACCCCGGACAGGGCAGGAGCCAAGAGCCGCCGTCGGGCCAGGAGCAGCGCGGGGCGCGGACGGGGGAGCGGAGCAGCCGGGGCCCCGCTCATCCGCCACCCTCGGTAGCCAAGATCGTTCTCCCCCTCCCCGACCCGCGGGAGCGCGACCCGGGCCCACGCTGCCCACGCCACTCGGCCGCCCCGGGGTGCGCGGAACCGGCCGCCCCGGGCGCCGCCGCGCTTCAGGGGCCGCGGGGGCCCGGCGGGGCCAGGGCACTATTTGACGTCGAGGAGACGGATCACCGCGGCGCAGCGATACGCCGTGCACCAATGGAGTTCAAATGTCAGCAAGTTTGAGGAGGGGTGAGGCGCCGGGGGGTGTGTTCCTCCGCCGCGGCCCCTGCTCTAAACGGCGCGGCTCCTCGGGCCGCCGCACGGCTCAGGGGCTGGGAGCGCCGGGAGCCCCGTGCCCCGCCCGGCCCGCCGCGCCCGCGCTCCGCCCGGCACGGCCCGCCCCGGGAGGGCCCTCCGCGCCAAGCAGGGCGTGGGTCCGGCGCTGCCGGCGAGCAGGTGACACCGCGGCTGCCCGGCGCCGTGTGCGCGGCATGTGCGCGCCCGTGTAGCGGGGCGGCCCCATGGGCGGCGGCGCCGGCTCCTGCCTCTGCCCCCCGTCTCTGGAAGCCCGGGCAGGAAACGCTCCTCATGTCTCCCAGATAAAAATAAAAGCGACTCCTTCCTCCCGGCCGCAGAGTGTCCCCGCGCCCGGCCCGACGCGGGGCTGAGCTGGCCCCGCCGCCCGGCAGCGCCTCTCCCCGCCGCCCGGAGCGCCGGCCCGACCCGCGGCTCATGGACATCGCGACGGGTCCCGAGTCCTTGGAGAGGTGCTTCCCGCGGGGCCCACCGGACTGCGCCAAGATGCTGGACGGCATTAAAATGGAAGACCACCCCCTGCGCTCGGGGCCGGCCACGCTGGGAGTGCTGCTGGGTGAGTTGCCGGTCGCTTATCGGCTACGCCGACAGCGGCCCCGCGCACCACTCGGTGCCCGGGGCTGCGCTCCGAGGGGCCCAGCCGGTCTGATGCGGGCTATGGCCGCTCAGCTCCGGACCGGTGCGGGGCGCGGGACTGTCTTGCCGGCATGTGCGGTGCGCGGGGCCGGCAGCAGCCGTCGAGCTCTGTGTTACCGACCGGCTGGGCCGAGCGGACTGCATTGCCCGGGACGGGGTCTGGGGAGCGGGGCCGGGTCGGGGCCAGGGCCGGCGCCTGACGCCGCCGTCTGCCGTTGCAGGGTCGGAGTGCCAGCACCAGGCCGTCTGCGAGGGCTGCCAGCGGCCCATCTCGGACCGGTTCCTGATGCGGGTGAACGAGTCCTCCTGGCATGAGGAGTGCCTACAGTGCGCCGCGTGCCAGCAGGCGCTCACCACCAGCTGCTACTTCCGGGACCGCAAGCTCTACTGCAAGCAGGACTACCAACAGTAAGGGCGCGGGGGGCGGCGGGGGTCCCGCCGGGGCGGCCCGGCCCGGCCCGGGGCGCGCGGCGGGCTCTGAGCGCGTTCCCGACCGGGCCGCACCCCGTGCCCGGCGGAGCGGGGCAGCTCGGCATCGGGGCTCGCGGCTACGGGTGGCGGCCACGGCGAGTGGGGACCCCGGCGTAGGCGGCGCGGCGGGCACGAACGGGACCGAAGACGGCGAGCCGTGGCGTCCGACCCAGGCAGGGCGCTGCCCCCCCGTCCCGGGCCCGCCGCGGTCCGGTACCTTGCGGCGCCGTCGGAGGGGACGGCGAGTGGGGCGGCCCGGTCCGGTTCGGGCTGCGCAGGCAGCGCCACGCTCGGAGCCGTCCCGCGGCACTCTCCTGCCCGCCGCAAGTCCCGTCCCGCCGCCACCCGCTGCCCCGGAGCCGCCCCGAGAGGCCCGAGGCCAGCCCCAGCGCCGCCCGGCCCGCAGAACGGCCGATGCTACAGCCCGGCGGCGGGCCGGGGCTCGGTGCGCTGCTGCGGGCCGGCCCGGTGGAGCGGCCGTCGGGCGCGGAGGGGACGCGGCGGGGCCCTGCCGAGGGGCTGGCGCAGCGGAGGGAGAAGCCCGGCGCTGAGCTTGGCCACGGCCCCCGCCCCGGCGTTGCCTGCGCTCTCTCTTATTCCGGCTTTATCCCCAAATGTCAGGCGCTGTCGGGAGCGGCCCCCGCCGCGTCGCGGCCCCGCGCAGGGACGGAGCCCGGCCCCGCGCCGGGCCGCCCTCCCCTGCAGAAGCCCACTTCATGCTTGTCACCTAAATTGAGGATCCTTTTTGTGCCGGGAGGGGGGCGAACATGGGCATTTCAATCACTAGGACATAATATGGCTCTGCTAGAAGTCTGACAACAAACAAAGAACAACAACTATTGGTTTGCATCAACTTTTGTCAGGCATTCAGCAGGCATCCAGAAAGGCCTGAAGTGGCTTAGTGGCAACAATGTGCATTTCATAGCTACAGCATGAAAATCCATCTCCATGGAAACGGGTAGTAAATGCTAACATGACATGCTGAGTATAAATATTGTGAGGGTTATAACTCTTGTATAAATGGCCGAGATAAATGTCCCCCTGTTTAGGAATTACAACAAAACATGTTATTTCATGCTGCAGCCCTCGCTAGCTCCCAGAGAGTCCTCCATGGCCCGGGCACTGTGCATGGGAATAACCCAAGGCTTGCCCGTGGGCTGCCGCCATCCCGCCTTCGTGGGGCTGGGGCTGTGGTACCTTTAGGGTTTTCTCGTGCCCGCTGCAGGAAGCCCATCCATGGGCTTTGCCTTTCATTTCTACACAAAATAAACCACCCTGGGGTAGCTGTAGTTGTAGATCGATGAAACTTCTTTTTCTGTAGGTAGTAACGCCTTACGTATTTTTGTTAATTAGTAAAGAATGTAGAATAGTCTTCAAGCTACCTTAAAAAGCTTTATTTGGCAATGTAAATATTTACATTAGTTGCAAATAAATGTACCCTCTAAGTTCCCTACTTTAGTTCCTGTAAAATAAAGAATTGTACTTAGTGACCTAAAAAGCAAGATCAGACACTATTGCTTTGTAAAACAAAAATACTTTTCTGACTAAAAACAGAATTGTTACTGCTTCAGAACTTCCCGTATTACCAAAAGCGTCCAATTGTAGAGGGGGAAAATGGGGTATCCAGGCTGCCGAGCAATAAAAAGATATCAACATGTTGGCCTTTGTTGAATCCCAGCACCTAGTGTGACATGACATGGTGCCCTGCTGTGTGTGCCCCCGAGGACTGACAGCGGCAGCGGCTCACGGGAAGGGGAGGGGAGACACGGTAAATCAAAATTTGTTTTCTCTGAGATTTTATTAGCCCAAAAGAGCAAACGTGTGAAACTGTGCTGACACGGATTGTGTGTCCTTTCAGAGCTGGAGAAATATTCGTTTATGGTAGCTAGAGGATAAAAATAGCTGTCTATCCGTGCAAGTGGCCCTGGGCTGTGCAGTACAGAGGGTCAGTTTTATTCATCAGACTGTGGGGAGTGAAGCCGTGAGCGAGCTGTGCAAGGCGACTACAGTAAGAGGACATAGCCGATGCTGGAACACTGGGATGGGAAATGCCTGTGTGCTCAGTGAGCATGCCTTGGGGTAGTGAGATGGAGTGGAATCGGTACGGAGGAAGACAGGGATCAGTAATATCAGATGCTTTTTGTTATCCTGAGTCCTATTTACAGATAACTGGGAAAAATAATTTAAAAAGGAAGAATAAAGTTTACTGAAATATCTCAGTTCCTGAAATTTGCCTTAAATAGATTTTTCGGTACGTAGTAATGTAATTTTAAAGGTCAGATTTCTCCAGAACTCCCAGGACTATAATCAAGTGCTGTGTATATATCTTTGGGAAAATGGTGTCTCATCTTTCTAATGAAAGCAAGCTTCTGATGGGTCAGATATCAGACCTTACACCTTTCCCTAGGTCAGGAATGATTGCTGCCCATCCTTGGATGAGGGCATTTCACATTAGGGGGAAGGGTGGAAACAGTTTTTCTTTTTCTTTTTTCTTTTTATTTTTCTAAGAAAAATGTTGGCTGTGTGAAGCTACCCTTATGCTTGGAATGTTACAGCAAGTCCTGGGGGAGGTGGATTAGTGGCCCAAGCCCAGTTTGAAGTAGTCAGAGGTGCCTGATAAATGTAATTTATCACAAAAATATCATCAGTGTGTCAGTGGGATAAGATGGGCATGTATTTTGGTCTCTTTTTAAAGAAGAAATTCAGCACGTTCTTGCATGAGTACATCCTGATGTTTTGAGTTAATGCAAAGTGCTTACTTTGCTAAAATTTAGGATTTTGAGGGTCAGGTGCATTTGATGGCAAGGTTTTTAAGGAGAAAAAACCTAGAGCAGTGGCACCAGGGAAGGCTGGCTTTCGCAAGCACAAGTCAAGCAGAAACACTTTGATTTTAATTAGAACTTTGCCAGATTGCTGCGCTTTTGGAACCTTACACTTACACTGTGTTTTTTTTTCTTTAAAAGAACTTTTCTTTCTGACAAGCTGAAACCTTCAGAATGAATGTTTTTTTCAAAAACAGAAGGCTTGTGGTAGTTGTATTTTGGTTCTTTGCTTAAATGAATTTACTTATTGTATTACTCATAGCAGTGCTTTCTGCTACAAAATGCTAGTATTTGTAAATACTACATTTCTTTTCCATTTGTGTATTTCCTTTTTTTGTGTGATTGCGCTTTTCTGGTTTGTTTTTCTCTCACTGCCCGGTGTTATATAACGATTGCCCTAGTTATTTCTGATAGTAAAAAAAGATATGTTATGAAAAATAACTGTTCCAGGATATGTATTTCATATATAAGCTATGCATATAATTTAGAGAAAGATCTGTATTCCTGTTTTAGTTTTGGAAATAAAGGCTGTAAAAGAGGTTTTTATTCAAGGGACCAGATAGCAAACACCCACAGTTGCTATTTCATAATTTTTCATTAATGCATTCTAAGTTTTGTTTAGGGTGAGAAAGAGAAATATTCAGGCTTTTGTTCTTTTAGACGTGTCAGGTATTGTTTTAGCATCACTTCTGGATGCTATTAAAAAGGACCCACCATGTATTTCTGTTCTTCATCTTTGAGTCCTTTCTTGTCGGTGACTGGGGTTGGTTTTGCTTTGCAGTCAGCACGGAGCAACACGTCCCTCGCAGGAAGGAAAGAAAACCCCATGAAGCCTCGGTGCTGTGGGGAAGCCTTCCCCTCTCCAGATTTTGGGAATGCTTTCACGCGAGCGTAACGCTGAGGCTGATGTTTCCCAGTTCAGTTGCATTTTAGATTCAAAATATAACGAAAGCTTCCCGTCAGTGTCTCTTGGTTTTGTGACTGTTATTTCTCGCAGAGCACGGGCTGTGGAATGTGGTAGGAGCCGGGTGCAGGAGGGACCAAAGCTCCCGGATTCTGCTGCATGCACAGTGGACAATAGCAATGTGCCAACGGCAGGATTTGATGTGTTTCCAGTTTTCCTGTTTTATTTTTAACAGAGGAGCTGTTCCGCTCGTGGGTGCAGTCGTGCAGCACTGTGAGCTCAGCAGAACCGTGTGGATCGGGGGGTCCCTCCAGCTGCTCTTGCCTTGTGCTGGGCGGGCACTGGTTCTTGTGCGCGGGTCACAAGGAAACAACACAGAAACCAGATGAAACTTAGAGACAGGAGTAGCCCAAGCACATCCCCAGGACATGGAGTAATGATTAAAGTTATGTCATCCACTAAAAATGCTTTTCAAAGTCACTGAAATACTCCGGCATTTTTTTTTTTTCTGAAAATCCCACCAGCCCCGCACCGTCGGTCTCATCAGCCCCATAAAAAAACCCCTCGGTACGATCAGACTTTTGTGGCATCTCGAAGCAGTCCCCGAAGCGGGAGCGCTGAGGAAATGTGGCTGTTATTTCAGCCGGTGACGTCAGCAGAGTGGCCGTGCTGGGGCCGGGCCCCCGCGGGTCCCCCGTGCCGGCGGGGCTCCGGCCCCGCGGGCGGCAGCGGCGCTGGCCCCGGCGGCACCTCGGCAGCGCTGGCCGCGGGCCACCCGCTGGGTCGGGGCTGGGCTGCCTGAGTGCTGGCGGGGATCTGGGATGGAATGTGTTTTGAGGATTTGGGGAGACATCTTGGTTTGCTGCTGCGATCACTGTAACATTGGACAAAATAATTGCAATGGAAAGACACGGTTTGCACTGATCCGTGGCAGGAAACGATAGGGAAGATCTTTGTGCGATATAGGCAATATGCAATTAAATTAACAGGAGGGTAATTTATAATGTTTTACTACTACCCTGAGAAAAAAAAAAAATAATCGGAGATGTGAAATACATTGCAAAAATTTCTTCACTTGTTATAACAAACAGGAATATTTTGCATTCTCTTTAGAAACTGAGTCTGTTATGTTCTGGTCTAAACTTTTGAGGTAGCTCAAAGGCATACATGCCCTTTCCAACTATCAATAGTATATCACGATAAAACAGCTGGATTGTAATGTCTCTTTTTAAACTTAATAAACTAATAATTATGTTATTAGTGTATTTCAATGGTAAACACACACCCCTGTCACTTCCCTCCGTTTTGGAGCAGCCTGTAAAGCCTGGTATCTTCTAAAGTGCTCACTGCTCTGGTGAACCTGAAAGTAGTGGGGGGGGGGGGTGTGTGTGCAGATTTAGCCAGCGGTTGCTTCTTTTGGTCAGATATCTGGGCATAAATATTCGGGAGAGAAAGGAGTATGCTTTTCCTAACGCAGCTGTGATTTTTATTTTTCATTCCAGACAAAATTTGGATTTATACTAAATCTGCTATTTCTTGCAGTAACAGGAGTTGATTTAATTTTATTTAATGTCTCTTTCTTCTGGAATGGCGAGTGCAGCAGATAAAGGGATTGATTAGAGGAGACTTGAGCCCCCTGCGTGCTCGGTGTGGAGGCCAGCGGGAGGTTTGGGAGGTTTCAGCGCTCGAGGAACGACTGGGGCCCTCCCGGCTGTAATGGAACACTCGCCGGAGCCACCGCGCCAGCGGCCGCGCTGGGGCTGCGCGGGCACAGGGACCCCCGCCCCACAGCGCACCCCGAGCACCCACGGGTGGCTGCTGGCGTGGCTCAGCGGGGCGATTTCGGGGCAAGAGAGAGGGCTCAGTGAACGCTTCGTGTTTGTTGTCAGTGCCAGGCTGAGAGCAGAGTCCGTGCCCGCCTGCCGTGCGCGGAGCTCCCCGCGCTCCGCGGAGCTTGTGGCACTTTGGGGAGAATGTGGAGTGTAAATATAACAGCAGCATTTCATGACAAAATTAGAAGAGGACTTTACACTTCTCGGGCCAGCTTGGACCATGCCACAAGTTGCATAAAACGCAGAGTCAGAGGAAGGCTGTGGATTTTAAACCCCAGCAAGATGGAAAAAGGCCGTTGCTGTGTCCTCTGTAGAAGGTGTACAAGGGCAAATGACGGAGTTGCAAAAACCAGGGAAAGAATATTCTCTTTGCCTACAGATTTTTTTTTCCCACATAATAAGTCATGTTAATGCTCAAGAGAGGTAAGAACCAAGCAAATAAATAAATAAAACGGTGAAGTGACTTGATCAGCAATCTCCAGTAAAAGTAAACAAACCAGGTATTGCTCTGGGATGGTTTGGTGTGGTAGGAAGGGGTTTTGGCATGATTTGGGATGATTACATTACTCACAAGGCAAAGATTGACTCATAATGAAATGACAGTTTCTTGTTCATTGCAGAATATAAAATTTCCACATTTGTTTTGGAACAAAGGACAAGATTAATTATAAGTAACAGTGTGTTGTGAGCCCCAACAGATGAGTCTGCAGCAGCCAAAGGAGGGAACTAGAGGAGTCTGGAGATAAGTGGGTGCAATTAGGAACAGAATTTTCCTTTCTCCAGGTGAATTGAAATAACTAAATGAAGTGGGCAGGAAATTTTTATTGAGTAGCCACCTTGCGGACTGTGTAGTTGTGGTTTGGTATAGCCAAAGCTATGACTGAAAACTGATCTTTTTGACAAAATAAGTATTAGAATTTATTTAGAAAGCAGAGGTGTTTTCTGAGTTACGGTATTTTATAAAATGTAACAGGGAGATAACCTCGTTTTGCAGCACTGGGAGCCTTAACAGCACTGGTTACACTTGGGAAGGAGACATCACTTTTCTCCATTAGTAACTAAGTGAAAAAAATACATTAACTGCTTCACATCTAACTTAAATGTTGAAAGTCAAGCTAGACTTCCGAGTCTGAGAGGAGAAAGCATAAAAGAGGAAAAAATGGAAATACTCATAAGATAAAATGAGCCTGACTTTTTGTTTGAAATGCAGTGTTAGTGTTTCTAACATGCATGCCAATATAGATGTGAATCTTCAGCGCCTTGTTCAGGCAAATTATTCACTCGTTTTAGAAGCCTCTTTAAATTCAATATAAAATTGAGGCAGATACTTTATTTTTTCCTTTTCTTTTTTTTTTTAAATAATTTTTACATATCAACCTTACGTTTACATTCCTGGACTTGCTTTAGCTAGACTTATACTTCTTAAATGAAATACTGTCTTACCCTTGCTTTGCTCTTCGGCATACCTGCAGTTGCTCTGGCCACACCGTGAGAGCTGCAGGCCTGAGCCCAGAGGAGACAGCCCCTGGCACCAGCAGCACTGCCAGGAGCAGGCTGGGGGGGCAAGGGCTCCTGCACCTGGGCCTCAACAGGCTGCTCTCAAAACAGCCATTTTGCAAAATAGACTCTGGTTGTTAAAAAACGAATTACTGGTAACTGTTTTCTCCTTTTATATGACCAACTCGTACCCCTAATAGGTGTGCTGCCATGGCCCTTTTTCGTGTGCTGAATACACCTCGGAAGTAGAAACACCATGTGTGGCATTTTACGCAGTTCTAATGCAAATTATATTGAATCAAAATCCTCACGATGAAGTATTTGCAGTCGCCATTAAGCATCTGAAGGGTGTAATGTTGAGGTCAGCATTGCCAGTGGCACCCAGGGTCTGCTGCACCGGGACCCCAGCAGCCCGGCCCAGCCCACCTGTGCATGGCTCATCACCTCACTCTCACAGAATGGGGGTTTTACCTTTCAAAAACTATTTGCCTGTGGGCAGAGAACAAGTAGACTTTTCTGAGATTGTATTACAGTAAAGGAATTGTTAATATGACTAATTTCAGTTCCTTGTTTTCTCGGGTTTGAAATTTTACAGTGATCTTCCTCACAGATACAGCAGAACTGCTGTAGCACAGATTGATTAAATTCTCTTGATATCAGCATAAACAAGGTATAGCGCATTTCTTTGGGACTTGATAAGAGTTTGTGCTCTGATTCTCTTGTAACAAGCAGGTAGAACACTTGTCGTGGAGGTCATTTGCTTTGCTTCCAAAACATTTTATTTTCTCTAATATGCACAAAATTTTCCTCTGCGAACATTGACATGAACTTGTGAACACGCAACTCCTATTGGCTTCAGTGAGAGCCATCCTCACTCATCAAAGGAGGGAATTTGGCTCTTGATTTTACTGCAATCAGTGTTTTATTTATAATGTACAAGAGTGCACGTGCACTCTCCCAGTAAGAGCTGATGGGATTTATGTGCACATGCTGAGGACCAAATCCTCCCGGTAGCTGGTAGGAAGTTTACTTTCACACGCTTGTTCCTTGGTGTAACCTGAATCACCATTCACTGATGACAAAAACAAAACAAAACCAAACAAAGAATAATCGTCTACATCAATATTTTTTTTTTTCAGTTGTTACTTCCATCATGTTAGTGTTATGATAGGGAGCAAGCAAGCTTGAATTTGCAGAAGAAACTATGATTATCGTTTTAAAGCATTTCTGGTTACAGCCAGGGATTGCTGTGATTGAGAGAAGCACCACTGCTCTTTACAGGCTGGCACTGGTGCATTCCTTGTGTGTCAGTGAGGGAGCACGTGTGTTGCAGCCTGTGGATGGGGACAGTTGGACGGGGACAGCTTTCCACTCCCCAGCAGAGGAGCTCGGCAGGGTGCCCGGCTCTGCTTGCGCAACTGGAGCCGAGGTCCTCGGCAGCTCGGTGGGACTGGACCCTTGGGCTGTGGCACGATACCTGCCAAAGCTCGTTAGTGAGAAAGGCCAAGTTCTTCTTAAACACCGACCCCCCAGAAGAATTGTATCCAACCTGTGAGATCCTGGCCTTTAACAGAACCAGCTTGACAACAGCTTGCGTTTTTCTGTTGCCTGATAGTGCAGTTCCTTCCTTCCCAAGGGAACCGGCTTCTCTCTACTCTGTTTTTTTTCTCTCATGTCACAACATTAATCTAGTTTCATGGGGATGTAAGTGCATTTGCTGAGGTTTCCTTTGATAGTGCATATCAAATGAGACAAGTGTTTAATTTGGTATCATAAAAAGAGGTTTATTAGCAAATCACAATAAATCACTGTAGGAAATAATGAAACTAAAACAAAAACCTCAAAACAAAACACTGAAATGACCACAGGAGAGGTGAGCTACCAGTGCCGGAGGGATACCTGGTACAGTGGTCCAGCTGTACGTGACAGTCTGGTAACCCCAGCACTGTTCTTAAATATTCAGGATCTCCTGCAGATTTTTCTTGGATGGCACCACGCTCTGTGGTGACCCATCTTGAGCACCTTGGCTGTGTCCCTCTGCTGTGCCTTGGGTCTGTGGCAGACGGTGGCCAGGAGCAGGCCCTCTACCCACTTATGAGCCTTGTCCCAACCTTTTGAATGGTCAGGAGCCACAGAAGAGGTGTACTGGGTGCTGTGGGGGGAAGATAGAGGGCAGAGGGAGGAAGGGTTGAGCCAGCTCCCCAGGTTCCACTGTGGCTGCACAGGCTGGAGCTGGCCGGGCACCATATATCCTTCTCACCATTTGAATGATGTGTTCAGGATACTGGAGCTGTGGTGGTGTGGCTGGTAGTTCACAAGGGTCCAAAGCCACGGGCTGTGGTGGATGGATGGCAGCTGCCATGGGGGAGCAAGCTGGAGCTCCCTGCCTGTGTGGGGTGGGGTCATGCAGGTTACCTGTACAGGTGGGTCTGCTGGTCTTCCAGCATTTCTGACTTTCCAGAAGAGGAAGAGCTGATCCTCCCCCCTCCTCCACCCCACTGTTAATAATCGTGGTTTGCAGACTAAATACCTGTTCCATGAATGTTTGTGTGTACATGGAAGCTTGAGTCAGTACCCGTCATCCCTCTGGAGCCCTCCTCGACGAGCAGCGTGAGCAGCGGGTACAGGAGCTTGTGGGGCTGGCAGTACATTCTCCAGCAGCCGTCAGCAGGCAGGGACATTCCCTGTGCAGAGGTGCTGATGCTGCCACTCAACAGGCCCCGGGTGGGGGTTTGAGCCAGCAAATCCCTGCTCCCAGTAGTGCCAGTGAAGCCAATTGCCCCGGCGTGCAGCAGCTTGCAGTGTCATGCAAGGTCAGTTTGCCTGACAGCAAGCATCTAGTGAGAGCTCAGTGGAGCTGCTCACTGCAGTTTTTGGGGATGTGGCTTTTCACAGGCCTAAGCTTTTCACCCACTGCCTTCTATCTTCCCCCCACCTAAGCGGAAGTCGCAGTTTAACATCATGCGTTGTCTTCACAGTTGGATCTTGGCATGGGCTTCATCTGGTGATAAGAAAAGTTTCCCCTATGGAGTTTGACCCTGTAGGGTCAGGTCCCACTCACTCTGGAGTCGATACAGAAAGTGTGGTGGGGCCCGACATGAATGTTAGCACCAGCAGTGAGGCTGGTTATTATTAAGTGTGCAAATCGTGCAAAGATACAAATGGAGTAAAACAATTTGAGGGAAGAAATGGCGGTGTAATGTTGCAGCGATGCTATCTCTGCACGGCATTATTGGTTTGAACCTGCCAGGCTCAGTGGTTGGAGCTGCAACAAACAAGTGATTCAGCTGATGGGAGCAGAAAGTGTTAATAACACTGACAGCTACGTTGGTAATGGAGGCACAGGCGGATCCTACTGCCAGGGATTCCCGCTGCGCCCTGGCTGCTCCTGGCCAGAGCTGCTGTGGAACAAAGTTCCACGGAGGAGGCAGAGTTTGTATTTCAGCGGCAGCTTCCTTCATGTCTTGCACTCAGGCTGCAGGAGCATGCATGACCTTTGTGGGGTCCATGAACTTCTGTGGGGGTGTCCTGAGCTGCAGGGAGCCGGCACTGCTCTGGGGTATGCAGCTCCCAGCAGCTCCTTCAATCTTGCTTCCCCGGCCTCGCAGCCCATGCTGGGGCTAGTTCCCAGCATGGTTTTGTGAGTGTAGAATAAATTAGTCATGATGGCGCCTGCATTAATTTTATGTGGGAGAATCCCCAGGGATTCCAGAGCAATTACAGGGAGTGCAGCCTTGCCCAGTGCAGCGTCCTTCCCATCCTGCTGCTGTTCCCCACAGAGAGAAGCAGCAAGAGGGGACAGGAGGGCTGGGTGATGCAGCATCCTTCATGGCAAAGCCAGTGCAGGATGGTCTATGGTCCCACTGCACTCCACAGCTGGCCCAGGGTGCCAGGACTGAGCGCCAGCAGCAGTGGAGCTCGCTCAGCTGCTGTGTCCTACAGAAAGGCTGGAAAACAGGCCCAAGGCAAATGTGCTTTCTTGGCTTCATTCATGTCCCTCGAACACTGTTTGTCTTGAGTAATCAAAGTGTGTCCCATTTGTGGCTTTTTTCTTAAAAAATCAGCTCATACTTCGTCAGGGGTTTGTCTGAGCGTACAGCGGATACATTCAATGACAAGAGTTATAACATTCAATTTGTTGATTGCCACAATTAAACCTCAGGTTTTTCACCCAACCATCCAAAAGCTAATTGGACATTGTCACTCAGGCAGGAATACATACAAACAAGGGCAGTCTATGGTCCCGGATCCCAACAATGTGATTTTCATCACCTTACCAGTCTTTGGGGAGTCTTCAGCTTCCATCTGGAAGTACCTTCAACCCTTTCCACCTACAGATCTTGAAATAGCTATAACAGAGAGAAAACCAAAATTACATGGAGTTTATTGCCATTTCAGAAGGAAAAAAGTGTTTGAAAAAGTTTATTCAGGAAGCCAAGGGAAGTTAAGTGGGAGACATTTGCCATTTCATCAGTCTGTTGGTGATAGCCATTCATGTCATAAATGGCTTGTGTCATTTGATGCCAAAAATAACACCATTTTCCTCCCCAAAGGCCTATAGGGTTTTTTTGCAATAAATGTTTATTTGTTAATAATATACTTTAAACAGTCCAGCCTTGACCTCAAGCCTCCAAAAGAATCCATCTTCTCTCTGAAAAATCCTGCAAAGTTTGTGTAATTTTTTCTGGGAAGGTGTAATTGATGGCGCAGTGAAGGGCAGTGTGTTTGCTTTAACTACTGCAGCTGCGTGGATTAACTGTTTATAAGGGCCTACTGTGCTTTGAATGGCGACTTGCTTAGATTTCAGGCTTTAGTTGACAGCACTTCCTAATTGTTCCTTGGATTTGCTTAAGTTCAATCAGTAAAAATAAATTTCTGCACAGAGCTCACCCATCGTTCTTCCCTCATCGCTGCTTCAAAACCTTTGAAATGCTCGTTTGTAGGAGCTTGATTCCATGGGTCACCCTGCAGCCTTGAAATGGGGGTGACCAGGATAGGGGCTGAGTGGGGCTGAACTTGTTCTGTCTCCTGCTGATTTCAGAAAAAATGTCAGAGGAATTTGGGTGCTGAGCAAATAATCTGTATGCAAATATTTTTGACAGGCTTTCAGCGTACTAATCGGAGTCTCTAGAGTCGAATATAGAACTGACAGATATGAAATGTGATTAAATATTCAAAAATGTAGCAAAGGATTTTGCAAATATCCATGATATAGGAACTGTTGTTTTGAGAGAAAATAGTAAGTAAGATAATTAATTTATAATATGTTGCACTGTTTTGAAATTGCCCTGCCAAAACCTGGAGTTGGATTTCCACTGGCAAAGTGTTTGTGACATGCCGGTGACATGTGACCAGTACCGCGGTAAGGCAACAATTGTCTCTTCACTGAATCACCACTACCACTGATTTAACCAACATCTAATCACATTTTTTAGCTGTTTTTGTTCTGCCATCAGCCACTCTGATCTTTCTCTTACAATTTTTCATGTGAACTTTCACTAAACAAGCAAAGTATTGAGGCATTTGTCAGATATTTTTTTGTTAGTCCTTAAATGAAAATGTGGTTTTCTAGAATTCTGGAGGGCTTATTTTCTTTAAGATCATCTGAGTTATGGGAGGGAGTTACACATTTAATTTCTCAAAGCATTTCAGCTCCCAGTGCTAGTTTGTTTTCAGTTTGACAGGCACTTGGATAAAATGAAGAACAGTATGTATAAAATGAATGGAATTCATTTTTTCTTTGAACATTTCACTTTTGTGGAGCTAAATTATATGGATAACATGGACACTCAGGTGCTTTGTGTGAAGCTTATTTTAGTGGGACTCCATAGCACCAAATGGCACTAGTTGTTTGCTGAGAATATGTTTGTAGTTTATTAATTGTAACAACTATATGATGTTTAAAAATCTATATTTTGAGAATCAAAGCTTCTGGCTTGTGCTGTGCTCCCATATTTAGAAGTTGGCTAATTTTACTCAATCTTCTCAAGAGCAATTTACGGGGCAAAGTTACACACACAACTGGCCGAAGAACTGGGGGCCTTCAGGTGCCCAAGCGGTGTGGTAAGTGATCATTTACTTCCCAGGGGCATTTTCTGGGGCACAGTAACCTGATCAGTTCTCTCCTGTACCAGCAAGGGTTTGGCTGCTCACAGAATCACAAGACGGGTAAGGCAGGAAGGGATCCTGGTGGGTCACCTGCTCCAGCCTCCCTGCTCGAGCAGGGTCATCCCAGAGCACATGGTACAGGATTGCATCCAGATAGTTCTGGAATATCTTCAGTGAGGGAGACCCCACATAGTCTGGACAATCTGTTCCAGTGTGCGGTCACCCCTGCAGTAAGGAAATTCTTCTCATGTTCAGGTGGAACTTCACATCCATCAGTTCCTGCCTGTTGTCCAGGGCAGATACACATGTGTAGGCTCATGCAGTGGCTGCACAGCCATGCAAGTGACCCAGCTGCAGGGTGTCCAGGGGCAGTGGCAGTGTAGCCTCCTCCTCTGTACCAGGGTTTGAGGTCTGTCCTGTCCTGTCCTGCCCTCCTCCTCTCTCCTAGAAGTGAGTCCTGTGCAGACCTTGCGTGTGTCCTCTCAAGCCTTCCTCGGGCGGGGGAGTGCCGTGCTGCCAGGGCTCCTCTGGTCCCCCTGGCCTGTGTGATGCAGGCTGACCCTGAGCTCTGGCCGAGCCCACAGTGTAGCATGGGGGGTCCCAGATGCTGCGGAGGGCACACAGGGGGTGCAGACACTAATGCTCCCCAAACTGCCCCTCCTGGCTCCGTGAAGTTTCTCCTGATTCATTCTCAGGTGATTCATGCTCTCAGCATCAGCTGCCTGTTTGTGAAGCTGAAAAGAAGCAATCTGAAAGTGAAATAGTCACATTACTGAGACTAATATCGATTTGCTCCTGTAAGAGGATACTAAAAGTCCTTTTGTTGTACAGAGACTGAGCTTTACCATGTTTTAGTCTTTTTGTCAGCTTTCTTTGGTATTAAATCAAGTGACAAAACATTTAGCTTTATCCCTGTGCGTGAGCACTTGTGCTAATTAATTCAGTAACTCTTTTGACCTTCTGTTTAAAAGATCACAACTGGTGCTGTTCCTGCCCAGACGCCACCATCCCTCAGCACCCTCGGTTGTTCATGTATTTAAAGCGTGGCTGTGGTGGGGATGGCTGGCATCTGAATGCTGTTATATTCTTGTAATAGCAAACATTAAGAGAGTTAAATGGACAAATGAATAAGAGAAAGAGTAGAAAAGCCAAGGAGCAATTAAATGTAACTTTTCATCATGAAAAGGATTTCACTGGTTTATCTTCTAATAAGATTATGTCACCGACACAAGTACCTAGGAGCCTGTGATTGACAGCCTCCTGTACTTTTATCAGGCAGTGTGACACTAAACCTCGGGGCCTTTTGTCCAATAGAGTGAGCTCACGGAAACTTGCCGTCCTAATCCCCTTATTCATGTCAGGCACAGAAAAGAAGTTCTGATCAGATGGCATCTTACAACAGTGTCACCTCCACCCCCTTGGTGCTGGATGGACATGGGACATGGGACGCTTTGTTCGCCGGCTGTGCTGTGCTTCTGCCTGCAGCACTGCAGCCCCGCTTCTGGTCCCAGGGCTCGCGTGTCCTGCCCACCACTGCCCCGCACGATGCACACGCTGGACAGCTGCTGCCTGGGGGAAGCTGTGTCTGCAGGGCAGGAAAATCCCAGAGAGATGGTAGGATGATTTACAGGCTATCTGATTTTGTTTATATTCTGGTTTTATTTCTCTGAAGAACGTAAGGCCTTTAAAGAAAATACTTCCTTTTGTGTTGCGTCTGTAAGATCATGTAGTGAAATGTCTCACTGAGCTTCTTCAGACTTTGCACCCAGGCAAAAGAGTAAGTGGAACTAAACCCCCTATCTTTTCAGAAGCATAGGATCAATGTTGTAGAAGTCAGCAATCGATCCCAGTGCTGCTATTATAAGTTTCATAGCTCCAGCCCTTTCTTAGTTGTAGGAATTCCTTTGTGCGTATCCCTGCGGTAACCTATTGCAAATAGTGGTTCCCTGTGGTGCTTTATTTACTTGTCCAACTGTTTGGAAGTCTGTTAGTCTAAAGATCAGATGCTCTGAAACAAATCTTATTACCTTAACCAGCTCTCCAAATTCTTCTTTCTCCATTTTTATTGACTTCTCTTCAGCTAGAACTAATACATGTGCAGCAGGTGGGCAAGTACATCTTTCAAAGTTTAGCCCCTCAGATTTAACATGAGAAACTATAAATCTTTTTGTTTTCCTTGGAAAATGTGGGAAACCACAGGTATTTGAAGAGTTGCCTCCTCAGTGGATTTGTGAAGTTTATACTGGTTGCTGTAATTTTTGAAACAGAAGTCTGGGAAATTTTGAAAGAATGCTGCATTCTGGGGCATAGTCTAATTAATTACTTTTTTCCTTGCATTAAGTATTTTTTCAAGCTGTAATCAAAAGCAATGGAATGGGAAAGTTTTAAGATTTTTTTTCTTTTCATCCAGACTGGCACCACTGGCAGAGAAACTGCATCAAACTTCCTTCACCTCATCTGCTACAAGCTGGTTCTGTCAGCACTATTCACCAGTCCTCATTTGAGAAGGCGTGTCCAGCTCCTCTGTATTTTTCATCTCTATATGCATTTTTAAAGTAATTTTAGATGTAAAAAGTCAGTGCTAATTAAATGTTTTAAGAAATCATCCCTCAGGAATTCCCCTTTTTCCTCCCTGTCCCCTGCCCCGGTTCCTGGCGACCCAGTGCTCCCCGGTGGGTGCTCACATCCCATCCTGGGCAGATGCTTCATCTCTTGTGGCATTTTGCTTCAGCAGATATCAAAGTCCTTTGCAGAGCGACCTGCCTGGGGTTCCTGCAGGCTGGAGCCTGTCCCAGGCGTGCTTATCCCTGGGACACACAATTTCTTCCCATGTCTTCTTAGGACCAGGCTGCCCCAGGACCCGGGATGGGAAGGTTCTCATGTCTGGGGCGTGCGGAGCCATTCGCTGCTGCTTTGCCTGCGTTTGTTTTTCCACTGTAAGCACCAGCGGCTGCCAACATGAAGTGCAAAAGGGAGCATACACAGGATCCTATTTTAAAAAAACAGCACGCAAAGGAACCTGCAAGGCTGCGGCTTTCCTGCAGCAGAGCATGTTTGCTTTGAACAGCCAGCTCTGCTGGGATCTTGGGAGTGCAATCTGGTGTCAGTTTGCTGTGGCTTCTGCAGCACAGACAGGGCTGGAGGTGCTCAGCTGAACACAGAATTATGTACCCTGGAAATCCATGAGGCTGGTACAGGAGTCCATAAATGTATGTAAACTTCTCAGGTCAATTAACTGATAGGTGAATTGAGCAGACAGTGTGACATCAGGGTGAGCTTGGGGAGAAGGTTCAGTAAAACTGTAAAGGGCATCAAAACATTGGCAAAAGCCTTACTGAAATACAGGAGTGTGTAACACATCTGAAGTGTTAAATACAAGCAGAAGCTGTGTGGTATGAAGCTGTGTGTATGACAGAGAAGAGGACTTCAGAAAGCATCTGAGATCCTGTGAGTATTGTGGGTTTGAACTTGAGGGCTGTTTACCACTCCCCTCGGAGCTCTGCCAGCTGTGGTGCCAGTTTGGGGTGTCCTACCCTAACACCAAACACGTCTGTTGCAGAAAGGTGTAGGAAATACAGCATGTTCTGCATCTTCCAGAGAGAACCAAACCTCACTGTGTGCCCTGATGCTATACACAACAGCTCCTCTTGCTTTCCTTGACCTGTCCTGCCTTTCTCTGAGCAAAAGGATCACTAAACAGGGAAAAAACATTCATCCACAGTGAGTTTGGACTGGTGTTCCTGCATTAGCAGTACTTGATTCTACAGCATTCTCATTGAAAGAAAAATAACATTTGTTTGGACCAAAAAAAACCAAACAAAAAACCCTTTGGGGATTGAATTTCAGAGCCTCCCTGCCTTACTCTCAGCCCCCTCTGAAGGCTGAAATGATTTGTGAGCAACGGCCTGTGACCCAGGGAGGCATCAAGCAGCAGAGAAGGGAAACATTTGGAGTTCAGAGGGACAGTGGGTCTTGATGACCAGTGTAAGACAATGCAGATGTTTCAGATCATGAGGTCTCTGATGATGATGAGAAAATGCCCCTAACAGCCTCTGGGCTGGGGTCTTCTCTGCAGCTCTTTTTCCTTGTATAATGTTGTCACATCTCACAGGATTACATTTTTAGGATTTACTGTGGAAGAATCATGGTACTTATTGTGTTAGGTAACTCTGATGAGCAGGGTGGGATTTTAATTTCCCACTGGGAAGTGGGTTACTGCTCTGCCCCATGGGTGTTGGCAGGGGCACCCAGAGCAGTGGTGGTGGGGCTGGGCTGTGTGTGCTGCCAGCTCTGACAGTGGCCCATGGAGGGCTGTCTGAGAAGAGCGAGAGTTTTTGGACAAGAGTCCAACAATAATGGCATGTCCCACTGTCTTTTCTGATATAGACAGAGGTTTCCTGGAAGGAGGACAGGGTCTGGAACAAGGAAAGAAAAATACTGATGGAGGAGGAGGAGAAATCATTCAGGATCCTAACTCAGCAGTAGGTCTGCTAAACATCTAGGCACTGACCACTGGCCATGTTGGCTCTGTCCAGTCCCAGCAAGCTGATCTCGGTGCTCCTGCCTTGGGAGGAGTGGAGAAGACCCGGTGGGGCAGCACCCACCCTGGGGACAGGAGCTCTGGGACCTAGCCCTGGCACAGGGATTTGAACCTGCACCGCATCCAGGGCAAAGCATCCCTCAGCATCACTGCTGGGCCAAAGAGGTGTGTGAGTCTGGCATCCAGGTTTGTGAAGAAGTAGGCCAGAATTATGTACTGAACACGTGCACAAGCACCAGGAGAACAGTGTAGGCTGTGGAGCCCAAGTTGGAGAAACAAACTCTGAGTCTATTTGGTCTAAAGCTTAATACGTGAGAAACAGCAGACACCAGTCCTGTAGTGCTTGGGTGCACGCTGGTGGTGTGTGTTGTCAGAGACCATGTCCATTCCCAAGCTCAGTGCAGGGCTTTAGGTACCAGAGGCCCTGTGGGGCTGGAGGATGGCTTTATTCCCAGGCAGGAATCGCAGTGAGAAGATGCCTCAGAGACCACCCTGAGCACCAAGGTAGGCATGGGTGCGAGCACCTCACGCTCTCACCAGTCAGTCCCAACACAGCTGGAAGTGACAGTGGGCGCCTTTCCCTGATTCCACGGAGGGAAGCCCCATCCCGTGCTGCTGCCAGAGTATGTGAGCAGTGGGGCTGGGCCTGGGCTCACCTCACTGGGTCTGCTGCAGCCACTGCTGCACCAGCAAATCTCGAATTACATCTGCAGTGAAAAAATAGGATACAGAATTTAAAATACTGTTTTGTTAAAAAAAAAGCACCGACTGCCTGTTGGCTTGGGGGAGTGCGGAGGCTCTTCAAGGTCTTCCTGAGATCTGTCTTGCTGGGAGGATGGTGTGCCCTGCACAGGAGGGGATGGTGAAGGGGCTGCGGCGGAGTCAGCCAGAGCTGCCGCCTCCAGCGCGGGTGCCTGACTCTGCCCGGCCCCTGAGCAGGCAGGGCTGTGGAGCACCATGACTGCCAGAGCAAGGCAGCAGCAGCAGGTTTGCATCTTGGCACTGCTGAGAAGGGGATTCTGGCTGGAACGATTCCCATGGATGCTGCCAAGCTGGAGCCTGGCAGAAGAGTGAGAATTTCCTAACTGTGACAAATGCCTGCCTGAAAAAAATATGTGTTTATTCATCAGTGATGCGTTCAATTAGCCTGAGCTTTGGAAAAGCTGTCTCATCGCTCCAGCAGTCTCCCCTGCCATTTGAACCACCTCTGCTGAGGAAAAGACTAGATAATGTTTTGCTTTAAAGAAATGTAGGAACTGCTTATTTCTGGTGCTCCCCTTTGCAGCCCAGCTTGGACTTCTGATGCTAACTGGAATGGGAACATGCCTTCTTGGTTGTGTTTGCTATCAAGAGCCAAGTGTTTTGGGCCTTTCGTATCTGACGGTAAGTTACTGTTTTCTTACAGGGTATAGCTAAAAAAATGAAACCAGAACTTAGCCCCCAGAGAACTTCTGTCACAGGGGGTTTAATTAAGAAGCCATTTCCATGATCTGTTGTGACTGTGATAAAAGTAACTTTGTGGTTTTGAAGAGGTGGCTGCCACCTCAGTGTGGTTCCCCACCAGTGGGACCGACACAGTTTTGCCTTTTGACTTTGGCATTCAGCGTTTGGCTTATGATGGAATCTGAGCATGGCCTCTATTGTCATTATGGTTGAAGGAGCGTTGTTACAGGCATAGCTGGAGTTTTGTAAGCACATGCTGGAACATACACTTAAGATATTCAAAAGAGGTTTTCAATAACAATCGTGTTTAGAAACAAATGACCTTGGTTTTCCCTTTCTGGGCTGTTCTGTGTGAAGCCAAGTGATCACTGTTCCGGGGATGCAATCTGCTGCGTTGACTTTGGGGTTTCAGGCACAAGAGAAGCAAGCTGCCTACTTTAAAATGGTGCTGAGCTAGCAACAATGCTTCTGCCTCCAAAACAGCTCCACAAAGTACCATCTCTGGTAATCAGCTGATTTTTTTAGGTCATATGTAAATTAAGAACACATCTGCTTTCCATATGTCTCACATACACAGCTTACATATGTTTTTGGATGTATTATCTTAATCATATTTATTGGCCAAAGCAAAAAAAAAAAAAATTAAAAAATATTTTTGGATTCATACTATTATAAAATCAACAACTATAAAGTAAATGAGTCATGTACTGCACTGCAGTTACAGTGTACAATTGCAACAAGTATTTAAGAGCTGTATTTCTTCACTGGATCAAAATCTATAGGCAACATTATTATCTCTCCTGTATTTTTGTCTAACAGAGATCTAAAGAAAAATTAATTACACTTCTCTGACTGATTGTTATTCTGCTGAAGTATGGTTCTAATCCTTATTAACATTCTCTAAAGTCATGCATGAAATATGACTTTTGCACCACACTCTGTGGCATATGTTTTCTCTTTCCAGTGTATTTTTCAAACTATCTTCAACCCTCACTGCTGTTCATTATTTTAAGATAGGTTTAAAGTTTGCCACAGTCTCAAAACTGATCCAGTACAGAGCATTGCAAGGAAAAAAAAATGACACATCATTCTGCTCATGAACACAAATTGCTTCTGATTATTTAGCTTTGAATGTTCTCCTCATACTGTTTTTATTAAAAGCCCCAGTATATTTATTCTTGATAGTGTCTTCAATTAAGTTAAAAAGAGTCCCTTTTCTATAGCAGTATGTAAAGAAAATAGTTGTTACAACCGCAAAATTACCGAAAAAACCTGGTTCTAGTAAAGTACTACTTCAGTTCAACAACCACAGCACGAAGTTTGCTGTTTTCTTGTAAACTTTCCAGCCATTAGATAAACAGTGTCTGTGTCTTCACACAGAGCTGCACCCTCACATTGTTTGAGGACAGTTGTTTTCCTGCAGGTTTCTGCAAAATGTATGGTCCATTAATCCATTTATCAGTATTGGAAAATTTGTCTGTTTGGATACAGAGTGACTCTGGCCAGTGGTGAGTAGGTCTCTGCTCTAGGAATAGTTCTTATAAGAAATTGCTGGAGGAGCTGGGCAGAGTACTCTACTTCTGCTCATTGCCTCCCAAGTGCCAT
Source organism: Corvus hawaiiensis (assembly GCF_020740725.1). NCBI lineage: Eukaryota > Metazoa > Chordata > Aves > Passeriformes > Corvidae > Corvus > Corvus hawaiiensis. Next base: position 360,988 of record NC_063233.1, on the reverse strand, counting down.
TAATTTGAGCTGTGACAAGGGGAAGGAAAGTTGTTACAAGTGGGATCCTGTGACTTCTGCACACATTGCACACAGCTAGGAATGTTTTCCTTTTATACAGCAGTGATTTAGGAAAATGGTCTACGTTTAGCAGTTTCTGTAGCTTCTGCTCTGTTGGCTTGACAATAACTGATTTTTTTGTTTGAAAACACTGCCTTTTAGTGCTGTGATGTCACAGCCTAATATTGTGCAAAGGTGTAACCGGACCAAACATGTCAGGAACATGTCAGTAACTTTCCATAAATTATTCAGTCTCTTTGGGAAAACCCCTAATTATGTGTTAACTCATTTTCTACTTCAGAGGAGTTTTGTCTTGAACTTCAGAGTCCAATAGCTGTGAAGCTTTTATTTATCTATTTATTAAACTTCTAAAAAAATTTGGGGGGTTTACTGTATTTCTGCTTAAAATTCTTTGTGTGTGAACTCTGAGAGAGAACTGCAAGGATCTGGCAGAAATAGGATGTCAGAAATCAAAGAGTGGAGTCACTTTAAACTCATTTACAAACAGCCCTGAGAGCACAGGATGCAAAGGTCCCTGCCGAGCTCTCCGTCCTCGGCTCAGCAACTGCCACACATCCCCGAGCGGATCCTCAACATGCTCCAGGCAATAAAGCTGTTTGTGCTTTGAAGGCCATGGGGTATGGAGGAGAGGGCTGTTTGAAACATGTCACTTTGAACTGTGTTGGAGGGTCCCAGGGAGCTGGCCACCTCCGTCCCTCGGAGGTCTGGTTCCAGTCTGCGAGCCCTGGAGCCAGCCCCATCGTCTGCTCAGGTGGCCCCACTGTGAGATGTCAGGCTGATAAGTGAAAGTAGAGACTTTCGAGAGAAGATCAAGAGTTTACTGCTTGCAATGCATCCCTCTCTATGTGTAAGAGTTCAATATGGCAACAAAAGGGGTTTCCTGCCTGCAGACAGATGCTGCCTTTTCAAAATGTTGCTTTACATTTGAAGCCTCAGCATATGCTGTAATAAAGGCCATCCTGAAACTTCAATGGATTGCATCACGAGGAAATTCAGAGAGGAAGGAGCTTTAGGTGGAGCTGTGGAATCTTTTATGAATTAATCCTCCATGAAAAAAACGGGACTATCAAGTTGGGGTCAGTCACGGCTGAGGATCAGTGCTGTCTTGTGTTTTAGCCCTGCTGGCATTCCTGCCAAGATAACTGGGTAGGGAACGGGCTGGAATGCTGCTGAAACACCCGAATTTCTGTGCTGCAGAGGGGAAAAATAGAAAATGTTGATGCCATGTCTCCTGCCCAAAGGGTACACTGTCCTGTTAGCTGATCTGCAGAACTTAGGTAGGTGCAGGATGATGCCACATTTAGCTAGTTTCTTTACCAAGAGGTGGGAACTAGTAGAATCTCCACTTTGAGTGAATCTGTGTACATTCTCTGTGTCAGTGAGGCTCGGCAGGCAGACGGGAGCATTTGGCTGCTCTGTGTCACCTTGGGTGCAGCTTTCTCTCTTTTTCTCACCATCTCTGTTCTTCCAGACACGTCACAGACTTGCAGCGTAAGGAAGCAAGTGGCCAGAGGCAGGGACATGATCCTGGCTCCCTCACTGAGGGATGTTAGGGCAGCACTCCCTGTGTCCCATCAATGGGGAACGGGAAAGGGGGAAACATTTCCCTTGACTACTTGTTTTAAAGCAGTTGTTTTCAATATGCTTTTGCATCCTATTTCTGAAGTGGGCTGGCCATTAAGCTTTACTTGTACACGTGTTTGTGAAAAGCAAAACAAATAAACTATTGTTTATTCTTCAAAATTAATCTCACAATGTGCATTTAGCAATGCTGGAATGGTTGGGAATAGAGGTTGTCTAAAGCAACACATGGATGCAGGGTGAGGTAGCTTATGATGGATAATGGCCAGAGTGCAAATACTAGGGTTAGAACATGGCAATTGTGCAAAAGAGAGACAGAGTAATTGTGGTGAGGAACACTGCTCATTTTCGGCAATTTGTTCAGTGACAACGTTGAGTGGAAGAAAGGCTGTAAATTCCTGTTGGGTTTGGGACTGACAGTAGGGAGCAGTGCTAAGCTGGCTGCCAGAAAGGGTCACATGGGCTGAAATGGATTTTTGCTTAAAAATGGAAGGATTTTAAAAAGAAAACATTTTGTGCCAGGAATTTGAATTCGGCTTGTGTTATGGTGGGATTTTTTAACGATTGGATTTGTAATTTCCCATTTTTACATCTAAATTTTTTGTCTGGCAGTAGTGTAAATCGACAATACTTTGATGCAGAGCAAGACTAGTGCAAACTTTATGCAACTTTATCTAGCTCAGACGTTCCAGAACAGGGCTGCCAGATGAGTGTGAACTCTCAAGCCCCCAGTAAAGGTGCTGTTATTAAGTATAAATATAGAGTAGCTTTTAATAGCTATAATTAAGATGTGTTATAGTTTAAAATTAATAGAAACAGGTTTTGGTGGCGGTGAGCAGTTCGGCCCCACTCAGCGCCGAGCCAAAGGTGTCGAGGTGGTTCCAGAGGGAGCGAGTCCGGGGCGCACGGGTGCTGCGCCGGGCAGACGCCCCTTGGCTGCCGGCACCGGGAGCCGCGCTCTGGGCCGGGACGGCAGTCCGCGGGTGCTGGGGCAGCGCTCCCTGGGTGCCAGGACAGCACTCCCTGGGTGCCGGGGCTATCGGCCTCTCCAGAGGACCTGGCCCGCTCCCAGCTGACTGCTCGCCAAGAGGAGCTGCTGCTGCGCCCGGGCCCGCGGGGCTCGACGCCGCGGTAGGCATGCAGGAGCTCACCGCGCACGCTGACAAGATCAGGTTTCGCACAAAATGCAGCGGCAGCCAAAACCTTCTTTTAAAGCACTGCCGGAGGAGGAGCCGGTGGTGCACCCCCCTCTCCTCCCTCCTGCAGCACCCGCAGTGCTCGCTGCCGCGCTCCTCCCAAGACAGCAGCCTGGGCAGTGGTGGCCAGCCTTGAGCAGGGATTGATACCTGTAGCCTCGAGCAGGTGAGTGCCCTCGCTGCTGTCCACCCGGATCACACCAGCCCCCGGATGCTCACCCGGTGACTCATCTGTGTGGCGGAGGGTGAAGATGGGACCTGCCCGTGTCACCCCCTAGCTCACAGGTGAGGGTGTTCTCCAGGCTGGTGAAAGGTGTGAACCTCTCAAGGGGAGGGAAGAGCTGATGTCTCACACAACCCACAAATTTGCAGCCCACAAATGTCATTTTTGCAGCCTGCAGGTCTAGGCCTCTCTATAGGACCGCGTAACTGAGCCCTAATTACTATTTGCAGTGTTGTAAGATAACATACATTAATGTATGTCCCACAAAGGAGGAATGAGCAGCCCCTTTGCACCGTTCTCAGGTCTGTATGGAACTGTCCCCATGTGGTATGCAGGTGACATCCCCTTGGCAGAGGCAGGGCCGTGTGCTGCACGTTGTGAGATGTCACACGTGCACCCCTGCACTGGGCACAGATGCCCGCAGTGGAACTGGAGCAGAGGTGTGGTGGAAAGCTCTTCCCTTCATAAAGGCTGAGGATGCATGGGGTGAGGAGACAATTCAAAAGGCTGGCCTGGTGCCAGCTGGGGGTGACTCTCCACTTGAATCAACACTGGCACTGGGACTGCTCCCACACACAAGCTGATAGGATGTTGCTGCTGCTGCTGCTGCTGCAGTCCTGGGGGAAATAACTAGTATGCACGTGTGAGCCTGCCAGGCTGATCCCTGCATGATACTGAGCAGGATTCCTGAAGCTTCCTCAGGACAGGCTGAGTGTCAAACAGCCTCTGTCAGCACTTCCCAAGCTGTTGTACCCCCTGTCCCACTTCCAGATAAACTTGACTTTTACACCCCCACATTTCTCAGCCTGGGCACAGTGCCGTGCTGACATGGCTGTTCCAGCTCCAGGAGCTAATCCAAAGCCCCCAAGCATTCCCAAATCCTGTCAAGAAGGTATACCCACAGTTGGAAAGTATTGGCATGTGTGGAAAATACTGGTTCTGTGGTCTGGAGAGCTCCTGGAAGTTGTAATTCCTGCTGATGTACACCAGCACTGCTGGCAGCCCGTTGGAGAGGTGCTCACGAGGTGAGCAGGGGCATAGCCAAGAGCCTCCTTGTCTGAACCTGTGTGCTGGTGTCCATGAGCGTAGTGAACAGGACCCTGATTGTGAACACAGGGGTTACGTTGGTTCAGCCATATCCATGCATGCACACGGTCCAGCCCATGCACCCCTTTTCACTGGAGCCCCATTACACCTGTGGATAGTTTTGTCTCCCTCGCTCCTGCTCCAGCGGTCCCTGCTGCAGTGGCTGAGTCTCAGAGCATGTGGAGTTCAAAGGCACAAAAGCCCTCTCACCTTCCTGATGTTAGTAGGTAAATGTCTCAGTGTTTAGAATCTCCAGACCCAAACAACATCTCACTGTGTGTCAGCACTATGACTACCATCTGTCATACGCTGTTTACTCTGCTGTGTCCTTCCCACAAGGACAGGTATGGTTGCTCTGTGTCCTCTTTTGATGAGGTCCTTGGACTATCAGCTGCGCATTCAAAAGAGGCAGGGTTGGAAAAAGGTGCATACAAGAAAAAGAGCACTGTATTTGTTCTTTTCTCTACAGAAGATCATGATGTGTTCACTGAGAAAACTCTTTCTTCTCTCTTGTTCATTGACATCATCACTACCTTATTCACTTATGACATGACCTAGCTACTGACTTTATAAATTGGCAATATCTGGGCACAGACTTCCTCTGGACACAACCTACACAGAAGTTTAAATTTTATTCACCTCTTTTTTTCCAAGCCATCAATTGTATTCCATATACCAAGGCAATGAATGTACCATGTACAGAAAGTGTCAGGGATGGAGCTGATCTTTGCCGGGACTTTAAACAAGGGATCCAGCAGAGTATCACGAGTGCATCTTGGAACCATCCTGGGGACAAACACCCAACCATTTTTTCACTCTTCCCTGAACCTCTGTGCCTCTCCTCCCAAGAGGCACAGGTGAGGGCCAGTAGCTCCTTGTTACTGGCTTCACCTACTGCCAAATTCCCCAGAAGTTTGAAAATGGCAGCTCCACCCTGGCTGTTTCCTGGGGGTTGGGCTGGGCTGCAGGGCTGGACTGGCTGTAGGCACAAGGGTGGTGCTGCTCTTCAGGGCACCCTGAGTTTCTGGGCAGATAAATGTGCTTAAGTCTAAGAATGCAGAGAAGTTGTTTCTGTGATCCCGTTGCAAGTGTTTCTCAGGGCCTGCGGGCTTGCAGTTGTTTGACTGCTGTCAAGGTGGATCGTCTGTCCAGACAGCACCAGGCACAGAGTGCTCTCCTCACTGCTGCATGGACCAAGGTCAGCTCGGCACGAGGAGCAGGACCACAGGGGAAGAAGAGCCGTGGGGAAAGGCTGAACTTCAGGCTGGTGTGTGGTGAAACCTCCCAGGAGAATGAGTTGTGGCATTTTGCTGCTGCTGCAGACAAGGTACCTGTGAATTTCTTGGTGAATCTTTAGTCTCTGGTGGTCTGTAAATAAGCATAAAATGCGTGTTAGTTTTGGCTTAGGTTTCTATTCTCAGATGAATGAATTTGAATGAACTTGTCTTATCTGTGGAATATCTCTTGGAACTGATGTTTGCAGAGAAGATAAATGTGCTGCTGCCTGCCTGCTTGTCCTGACTTAATCTGTGATGCACCGAACAGTGTCCTGGGGGAATTAGGAGGGCTGGAAGCAAGTTTGGGATGTCAGGCTGCCAGAATCTGGTGCTACGACCTGTATCCATTTCTCTATCAATGATAAGGCTGTGGATTGCCTGTTAGCAGTCAGGCATCACAGTTGCAATGTTTTCCAAAGTGTTTTTTTGGAGGGCAGCATTAGACACTGGTGCTCCTGTTATAACAGCATCCTAATGAAGATACATAGAATTCATTCCCCATTTGTGTAGGGCAGGCCAGCATACCTGTCCAGTACAGCACATACCAGGCTGGTCTGCCTTTGGATGGAAATGTTTTTCAGCTTGTTTTTAGAAAATGTTAAACCACCTTCAGGTTAACTGGACTGTTTTCCCAACTCCTTACTTAAATTTTTGCTACCAAGAGCTTGTACAAATCCTAAGTGAGAGCATGCTGTATGCTGCAAATGTCATTTGCCCAAGTTACATTTGTAAATTGTAAAGCGCAAAAAACCCCAAACTATTGACACTGTTTCATAATCAGAGTCCTCAATGATGAATCCAAACTTGGATTCAGTGTCCTTAAAGATGCAAAATGAGCAACATGGTCTCAAAATTTCATTGTCGTCTAAATGAAGTGTTTTACCAGAGAACTGCTTAAGCATCTTTTAGTCCAAGGATCCATTCAAGGTGGAAATAAAAAGAACTGAAAATGACTGAGGGGTAAGCAATGAGCAGTCCCCATAGGCCAAATCTCAGTAGGAGAAAACACTTAAAGTTTCTTTAGTGCTGGCAGGTTCAAAAGTCAGGGCTGGTTTCAATTAGCTTGGGAGAGTCTCAGTGATAAACAATTCCTGTGGTCTTGAAGCAAAGGGCCTAGCTGCATGCAGCCATCCGAACTACTTGAGCTGGCCCTGTTCCCTCTGCTCTGGGAGTAACTGTCTGTTTGAATGAAGTATTTGTCATCGTTTGTATATGAATTCTTCTGAGTTTTTGAGAGCAAGGAAAACATGAAGTTTTCTGGTTAAGGCATTTTTGGTCTGAAAATCCCCCAGGGTATCAGTTTAAAATATGCACGATGCTCATGCGATTTATTTTTTCTTTAAGGGGCTGGAAAATGTGAGTGTGTGCAGATGTGTTTGTGTGCACATGTGCGTATGGCTGTGTGATCCTCAAGTTCTGCCTGAAGGGAGGCCTGTAGGACGACCCACTGTGCCCCTGGGCAGTGCAGCCCCACAGGTGAAGGTGGTGGCAGCGCCTGTGACACATCCTGCAGGCAGACTGGCCTCTCCAGCACACCCTGCTCTCAGAATCTTGTTCACCTCTGCCCATATTATTTCAAGAGAGGGGACATCAGTTCCAGGTTGTTCCAGCTCTGTGTGTGGCACAGGAACCCATCCAAGGCTCCTGGAGCAGCTGTAGCTCTGGGGCTGCACACGCTGGCAGAGCCCATTGTCCCAGTCCTGTTGACAGATGAGCACGAGCATCACAGTGACCAGAGCATCACTCCATGGTGCTCAGAAACTGCTGAGAGAGTGCTTTATGTCTTGTACATGTTACAGGGGGGTGAAGCACAAGGCTGGGATGAGAAATGCTCTACCTCTTATTCAAAAAGATCATACCCTCTATGCAGAGTGCTGCTTGGGCAGGTAGTAAGGTGATAGTTCATCTGTCATTGCCTTGAGCCTCACTCAGAGCTCATGCCAGTTTCATTTTTCCTGCCTGTAGTGACTGGATGTGCCTTTTCAGGTGACCAGAACAGCCCTCTTAAAAAAACCCTCAAACTGAAATAAATCAACAACATTTCAAATAATCTTGAAAAACAGGTCCTGATACCCAAATCTGTGTCTACCCAACTCTCAGAAAACATGGGGATGAATATATTTTTTTAGAATCACTATTACAGTATTTCAGTTTTAAGAACATTAAATAGCCAAATCCATCAAAGAATGCAAACAATAGCCCCTAGCTTCCTGCTGGAAATTTTTAGCATGTTTTGGACATAGCTGTTTTGATTGTAGACTTGAAAAGTCTGAAGTCACACAAAATACTACTTTCTGATCTTGGATACCTCTATTCAGACTTACTTAGTGTTAAAAGATTTATGGTAGCATGTTTAGGGATGGGTTGTATGAAAATTATGAACCACCATATGCTCTTACTCCTTAAAACTTTTATTTCTATACTAAATGCTAAGAAGCATAAGCTTTCCTTTTACATTTGGGAAAAATAGGCTGTTTTCTCCCTCTGTGGCCAGTACAGCATCACCTATTCAAATGAATCTTGGGGAAAGAAATTTTTGACAAATATGATTTTTGTGCAACAAAACAAACCGCACAGGGTAGTTCAGTAAGGACCCTTAAATCACACACAGCACAGATCCTGTAGAGCAGGAGGATCTATTTTTATCATGTGAGTTTCCACAGCAAAAGCTGATTTAACTCCTTAGGGTGAAGTTCACGCCAGTCACGTCTCAGTGAAAGATCAAACTCCCTTTAGCACATGAATGAGGGACCTGCAGAAATCCTGTATGTGGAGTGGAGAGCAGATGTCTATACAAAACCACCCAAATGTGCACTGGGAAACCTCTGTGTTGCTGTGACATGGTTCCTGCCCTGGCAGTGACAAGGTGTCAGGGAACTGTGCTGAACAAACTCTGTGGCGGTTCAGCTGTGAGAAAAAAAATCTTTCCTCTGTGCTTTTTGGAGCAGGAGGCCTTGCATGAGACAGCTGAGAAACTTTATTCTGCGGCGGGGGGGCAACATCGGCGAGAAAGTTCAGCAGAGACCGCGATGTGTGAGCGTGCAGGTGTCACAGAAGGGAAGCAGCTGAGGGGGCAGAGGGCTCCTGGCTCTGGGCAGGTCCGTGGAGCGTGGCCTTCCCGGCCACTGCCTGACCTGTGTGAGCAGAGGGCAGCTGGGGCTGCCGTTGCTGAGTGCTGCAGACCCCTCTGGGGTGCTACTCTCTGCAGCAGCGTGGGCTCCTGCAGTGCAGCAAGAGGCTCCAGCCTCTGTGCCAGGGCTTGATGTCTACACCGTGATTTCCCTACAAGCTGTGATCACAACACAATTTCCCTTTTTATAATTTCTTTTTTCTTTTTTTAACTAAGTTTCTTGGTGCGGCTTCCACAGAAGTAAAACGTGGGGAGGGGTGGGGTGAGCTGGGACACTGCCGCAGCACCTCAGTCACCAAAAGGTGGCTGGTGAAGGAATCTGCACAGAAAGTCTTGTTTGGGTGTTGTATTCTCCCCTTCACAGTTTAACACAGGTTCTGCCAATTCACACTAAAGATGGATACTTGTACTTAAAATATTTGCTTGAACTCAAAAATGTGAAAAACAATAAAAAAACAAAAATCTGATTAGCTTTGTAAACAAATTTAGATAAAAGTTTGCTATTAAATAAATACAGAACTTAAAAGATAATTCCTCCAGCCTGAATCTTGCCCCTCTCACTACGGTAGAGTTTGGTTCTAAACTTTATTTCATGTTGAACTTCTCCTGAAGATTAACTTTAGTGTGCAGAAATTCTTTGGGGAGTTCTGCTTAAGTCCCTAGAATACAAACTGGTTTTAAACAGGAGTTGAGTTCCACGATTTCTAATCAAGAAGGATTCCCACAGAGTTCAGGGTAGGCTATGTTAATTTTAAAATGCACAGGATTAATTCCAGCTTCAAAAATTTGACTTGTCATGTATAGGTAAGAATTCAGAGCAATGTGTAGGCTCTGCTGTTAAAATGGCTCGGGGTGTCAGTGTTGAGTTGTGGAGAGTGTATAAATCATATGTGTGTGTTTCTCAGGCTGGTACCTGGGGATTTGCTTGATATGATTATACGCACTGCTCTGCTCACTTAGTTCATTTCACGGCTGCCTCAGGAGCGACCTCAGGAGGCGTTTACATTGATTATTTCCTTCACAACAGCCAACACAGTTCAAATAAAGCAGACTATGCATAATTAAAGGCATCATTGCTTTCTCACTCAAAATAGTAATGGGGCAGTGGATCTAATTTCCTACTTAACACAGCAAAGCTGTGCTTATTAACTATTCCTCTGATTATTGTTTACTAAACTAATTTTAATAATAGCTTGTTGTGTGTTTTTTCTCCTGGAAGACCCAAGCTGTTCTGTGTGTACTGTAGGAGCATGACAGGGCAAAGAGCAGACCGAGAGAAGGATCATGCACAGCACCTCGAAAGCTGGGCCAGCCAGGGGACTGTGCAGGTGCTCAGCTGGAGGTTTGCTCTGCAGACTCACGTTGATGCTGTGCTGCAAGACACGTGCTAGTAAAAAGTGCCACATATAAAAGGGCCAAAGAGAAGCATGTTTGTGTGTGTAAATGCCAGCGTTAGAAATGCCCAGGGAGGCCGATCAGCCCCTTGCCTTTAGGAAGACAGGCAGGGCAACCCTGGCACAGCTCAGCTTGGTGCCCTACGTATCCTCACGGGTGCTGGGCTGCGAGGTTGCCAGCTCAGAGCTTGAGGAGCTGCCCTGTGTTGCAGGGGAGCACCACGCCGCAGGCACTGACCTGTCAGCACGCCCAAGGCAGGCCTGTCTGAGCTCGCTCATGTGGTGGACAGCTGTGGTTTCTGACAATGCAGTGGTTAGTGTAGAAGACGCCCACTCTCAAAGCCAGCCTTGTATCTGTTTTTCCTGTGGGAGAAGTTTTTAGCACTGCCCCTGGCCTCTGGCTTGCATGCTTCAGAGGACTATTGTGTTCTTATTTCATTAGCATAATAAAATCTGCACCTCCCAGATCATTCCAAAATCAAAATACCCAGCTCATTGACACCACTCGTGCCACTGAAAGAGGAAGTTAGCTAGTGAGGAATGGTTGCAGGAGTGTGCCGATGGCATGGAGAGGTGTCTGCTCCAGCCTGATGTCAGGCAGGAGTGTGTCAGCTGTGAGCCTTGATCCAGACACTGTGCCCTCGCAGCAGGAAGCAATTATACCATGCAGGGTTCCTGCTCAGGCAAGACTTGCACGTGGTGTCAAGCCCTAAATTATCAGCTCTCCAGAAACAGAAAAGCTAAGACATTTTGTAAACTGCTCTTATCATCTGGTGGAATTACTAAACCCAGGGATCCTTGGCTAAGCTAAAAATCCAGGGAAGCTTGGGGCTAAATTCTGTGTGAATTTAACCGGAGGTGGCAGGCAACACAGTCAGCTTGGGGACATGTAGTGAGAAAATGTTAATCTGATCATTTTCTCATCTTCAGCTTTTGCTGATCCTTCCCAGGGCTGCATCATGCTGGTGGGTGTCCTGAGGCCAGGCTGGTTTGCATTTGCAGTGCTCACCCTAGCAGGGACAGAAATGACAGTAAGCCATTTGTGAAGTTTATGATGACTTCAACATGCTCTCACATGTTTAAATTGTTCATATTTTCTGGGAAAGATAGACATCCACCGTGACAACATCTTGCTTCTGATGAGTAGGGGAGTCTATAACCTGTGATCCTTGAGAAAAATCTGTCAAACCTCATTACTTGCAGTGAACAAGCACTGTCAGCTTTCCTGGTTAGTACTTCTCTAGCAAAGTTACTAAATTTCTTATAAAAGGAGGACACCACTGGGTGCTTGTTCTCCTCCTATCTTTTGGCCAGTCCTACCACCCTTGTCCACCTTACCCTATGCCAAAGCTGTGCCCTGCATGTCCTGGTGCAGTTGGGAGCCAGGGAAGTACATCACTCAGGGCAGTCTGCTGCCTTCCCCTGCCTTTGCTGCAGAGAATGATCCAGCAGACATCCCTCTGCCTCTGAATGATCCCTTTGGACACTTCTGGAGGGACACCAAGGCTGACAGTCCCCAGCCATATTACCTTGGTGGGATATGGTGGGATGGGCAGCCCCAAGGGGCCGGGCTTGTGGCCGGCTGCAGACCCCCTGCCCGGCCTGTGCTGTCAGCCGGTGCCGCTGGGCTTGGCGGTGGTTTTGTCCAGAGCTGAGTGCTGAGGTTCCGGCACTGGCACTGCTGAGGGGTGCATTGCCTGCCTGCCTGCCTGCCTTGGGAGGTGCTTGACCCCAAGTCTGCAAGCTCAGAGCAGGACTCAGGTCTGATCTGCTCTGAATATGAGTGAAATGAGACACTGTACAAATAGACCAAAAGTAAAAAGACCTATACCAGTTAGCCTCACATTTTCCTTAACTTGAACAAACTGAGTTAAACCAAAAGCTGGTGATTTTAAGAAATAACTGACCAAACTTCTGTGAAACAACTCCCAAACTCTGTTCTCTCCGTGAGCTGTTAAATACCTGACAAACCTCTGGTTAACTTTAGGAAAGACCAACGACAAGGGGGTTATTGCCATTGTAAATTGTATCTAACAGTTTAATAGTTGTAATACCTGGTATGTTCTTTTTAATCATAAGTGTCTGGAGTGTTGCAGAACAGAGAAAGCATCTGGATCTAGAGCAGCTGAAGTAGAAAGTTGTTTTTCTGTTTACAATATGACTCTCTGCTCACAGTAACTAAGTGAAATGCCTCTGGTGTGCATTGGCTATGTATTTAGTGTGTGAAAAAGGTGTATTTTCGTGTATCAAAGTTAAGATTATAGTGATTTATCTTTTTTTTAGGAGTGGAAATGAGGAAACAAACACAGTAAGCAAGCCCATGTTGTTAACACTGGAAAATGTCTGTCAGCTGGCCGTAAGGTTGTGTTACATTGAAGACAAGGGGGTGAGGAATGTCCATCGGGGCTGTGTCGCATCCACAAAGACTGGCCTTACTCTCCTTGAGATGCAGCAGCCTAAACCATTTCCACTCCACAAATGCCATGCAGACAGCTCCAGCAACTTAAACTTTTCCAGGCTGCAAGTACATGCCTATTTAGATTCTCTTAATTGAATAGTTTCTCTTTATTGAATACCAGTGTGTCCAGCTGAGGGTAAAGGGGCTGTAGATGTGGCCATATCATTCCTGGCTACTTTAGAGGCTTTCCCCAACAGCTTGTTTTACAGAGGAAATGTTTGCTTTAACTGAGAGATAACTGGGAGGTAATAAATGTGGTTTCACAGAGCTTGGTGTCATGGTGTCTGGTCTCTGTGCAAGGTCAGTTTTGGAGCAGGTGAAAAGGATTCCGTTTACCTTAGTCTGATGCAAACCAAAGGTGTACAGAGGGATGGGCTTTTTCAACACAGCCAGAATGAGCCGTGGTGGACCTGCACGGCAGACGAGACTCTAAGATAGCTCATTTTTAGCTGATTCTTTTTGACCTATTAATGAAATAAACTAAAACCTATTTAATAGCTGAGGATACTCTGCCTCAGATGTGGTTTTGATGCAGGGCCCAGCCCCCGGCACGCTGCTCTCCTGGGGAAGAGGCTGCACAGTTCAGCAGTGCCGCTGATCCCCACTGGGGAGGGGTTTCAGCTCCGGGCCCCGAGTGTCCCTGTGTGCCCCAGCTTTGCTTCCCTCCCTCCCTCCCCTGCAAGTTTTTAAATGTCCTGTTTCCAAATCTCTGTTGGGACGTGGAGGACCGAACCCTGTTTTGCCCGTGCATGAAACTGGTTTTGGACACAGCCCCAGGCAGGGTTTCGGGGCTGGCAGAGCCCCAGGTGCAGGGTTTGCTCCCTCACTGCGGCAGACATGCAGCCAGGCACATGGGGGTGCCCTGCCCTGGGGGCATTGCCATGGACCTATAGAGAAACAGAGACGAGAGGTCATTTTAATCCCTGTGAAACTCCAGTAGTTGTCCAGTAAATGAGACGTTTGGGGAGCAGGCGTGGCAATTGATGTTTCAGTGAAAACTGGAAAAATTGGAGGATTTATCAGAGCAAGTTGCCTCCTGTAGCCCGTTTATCCCAACCAGCTGCTAGTGTTCCATCTTGCCAGATTTCTTCCTCTTGCTTCAAAAGGGTATTAGCTAAAGTATTTTTAATAACAAACAAATGGTTTAATCACAAACAAATGTTTGAGAAATTTGTGGGGTATAGGAGAAAAGACCGTGTGTCATCCCCCTTTCTGTGGATAGATAGGAAGGGGTTGGGGAGCCCCAGGTTCAGACTGGTGTAACTTTTGTCATTAATATGCATGAGCCACTTGACAATTGGCCTCTGGAAAAGGATCTGGCTAGGTGGTTACACAAATGCTGACATCTGCACTTAGGATTTCATGCAGTGAACTCAAACTAAAAATACTGTGATGAGCAGTAGAAGAGGTCCCTAGCTATCACCCTTTTGCCCTTTTACAGGGATGAAGTGATGTTGACCGATTTTGACAGATTTCGCACAGGAAATTTAGCTTGCACAGGGCTTGTGGACCAGCCATGCACAAGGTCTGTGGGATTCTCCACAGCCGTTCTGGCTGTTGTTCTTCGCCTCACCAGGAAAGGTGTAGGCACCTTTGTGAGGTGATTTGTGTCAGGACTGCAAGGTTGCTTTACGTGGGATGCTGGTTTGTAGTTGATAGGCTTAATTGTGGCTACTTTCCTTTAATGTTATGGAGTATTTCTTCCAAGCCTGTGGGAAGTGATAACTTGTGTAACTGATCATCAGCTATGGCTTAAGACCCTCTCACAGTGCTCACACAACTGAGGTGTAGATACCTCACCTAAGTCTTTAAAAGCGCATTTGCTTTAATTTACACACTTAATATGTATTCTGTCACTTAATCCTATTGCTATCTCTCACTGTGTAGAGCTGGACAAAATATGTCATTTGTCTAAAACTTCAGGACAAACGGTATCAGCAGTATGCAACCCCAAAGAACTGCTCATATGGAGGAAGATGTAGTTATTGGGTCTGTGATCTGCTCAGTTCTGAAATTCTTCCTGGGATCAAACAAGTGGAATTGACTTCTAGTAAGTGTCCCAGTAGGCCTAAATAGAATTTGGTTTTCTCAGATTCTGGATTTGTGCTGGTGTTAAATAAAAGCACTGAGATATCACTTGAGTCTGTAGATGTTGACACAGAAGTGGTGAGGACCTGGAAGGAACGTGGTCATCCCGCTGCTCTGCTAGCAGTCGTGCTGCTTTGTGCTGGTCTTGTTCTCCAGCTCACAAAAGGAAAAATAACTGAGATTTGTCTTGTCTTGGGCTGACAGTATAGCCAAGTGATTGCCAGCCCAATTTGGCAGTTTTTAATCATTTTATCTCTGTTCTCTTCTCTCTGGGGAGACAGGCAGTGTTTAGCAGTCTGCTCAGAAAGACCTTGGGGCTAGTTTCAGCGGCAGTGGCTCAGAGCTCCGATTATTAGCTCTGCTCTTAGGAGCACACTGCGATCCTTCCCAGGGGAGTGGTGTGAAAAATTAACACAGGCTTAGAGCAGCAGTGCAGCAGCAAGCTATGTAACTGTAATTACTCCATTGATATTCCTCACACAATAACACTGTCATCAGTCATTTACATAAACTTTTTCTCCATGAAGAGGGAATGGCTGCTTATAACCCTATTGG
Source organism: Corvus hawaiiensis (assembly GCF_020740725.1). NCBI lineage: Eukaryota > Metazoa > Chordata > Aves > Passeriformes > Corvidae > Corvus > Corvus hawaiiensis. The sequence continues at coordinate 345,940 of NC_063233.1, read as the reverse complement.
GTGCTTCCAGAGCATGCATTATACATTTTATTTGTTCTAATTTCAGACTCAAGGCCTGTAGGAACAGAGTCAGGAAACGTGCAGCCTTTTCGTTGTTTTCTTTTCTCTTGCAGCAGTAAGTGTGCTACTCTGCATGCATGAGCATGCAAGCAGGCGAAAATGTGTCTTGACAGGGTTGTGGGAACTCATTCCAGGATTTGAAACATTCAATGTAATTTTAAGAAATACAACAGTGTATTTTAAATATTTTAAACAATGTAGTACACAAGCCCTGTTCCAGGTCCCAGTTTCTCACCATTTTGGTCAGGCTGGGTCCACAAGCAGCAAGTACTGTTGGGCTCTAGAACTCCTTGAGGCACACTGGATTTACTTAAGTTCCATTTTCTTCCACAAGTACATGGCATGGCTCTGTGCCCTCTGCCTGTACCAACTCTCTTGTAGCTCTATCTCACTGTCACCAGAAAGAATGGCTGTTTAGGCCACAAAAGCACTCTTCCTGCCAGCAAGTGATCCAAGAAAGCAACAGAAAATAAGTGGTTAGTAAAATAAGTGGTTAGTAAAAATTAAAATTAGTACCATCCTGTCTTCTGCCAGGGACGCTCATTTCTTTTGTGTCCCTCTTACCATGTACAAGACAGAGCTACACAAAGCAGATTACCATTCTCCAGGTCAGAGCCAGGCACTGATGAGCATCCCAGAGCTTGTGCCTGTGGGTGCCTTCTGGTCTTAGGGTCAGGCTGTTGGGGGTGGGCACCACGCTCTGTGCTCCTCAGACACAGGTGCCCACTGGAGTCCTGGCCAGCCTGGAACAGCTGGGCATGCCTGTCTCAGGGTGTGCAGGGTCCTGCAGTTGCTGTGGCACCCACCTGCAGAAGGGGCTAGAGAGGAGGCCATTTAATGCTCAGCTTCATTAGGGACAAAATGTCCCTGTTCTCCTAGCAGGAGTGTTAAACTTTTGCAGATATTATGCTTCCTCTAATTAAAGTCTTTGGAGGTATTCCTGGGGCCAAGACTAATAACGTATTTGGGAGAATAATCACCCTGTCTGGGCTGCAGTGTGTTTATTGATGGCGCCAGTACCTGCTGGTGGTGCCCGCGCCCTGCGCCGTGCGGCCGTGAGCCCTGCGGGGCACAGCCGCCCACACTGCTGTCACGGTGAAATCCTGAGCGCTGCAGCAGGACACATCTAGTGGGAAAAAGGCACATGATAGTCAAATTTCAGTTGCTGAATATTTAATGAAGCCTGCAGTGTTTATTTGGTTAGCCTGTCGATTTTTATCGTTCTGTCAATAGCTTCTCATATGTGGCACGGTGATGATCTTTAGCAGCCTGTCCCCTGGGAGCCAAAGCGCTAAATGCAATTATGGATTTTATACCGCAATGTGTTTGATATTTCCAGTGATCTAATTTGCAGTCTGGTAGTTTATTGTTTGGCATTTTAATGGCGTTCAAATGCTACGGAAAATTTGATTTCTCTGTATAATTCATCCTAACATCATTAATGCTCGTAGCCGAATGGCATGGATTTTAGAGGACTAAATATATAGGAAAATCATTTTTTTAATATGGACCAAAACAAACAGAGTTTTAACTAAAAGGAAAACCGTGTTGTGTTTTTTCACACTTCCTCTTTATCACTTTCCATTAAACATTAAGATTACTTTGAGGAAATGGTAAAACAGATGCTTGACCTTACCAAACAAAACACAAGTGCAGTGTGTTGTATGATGGAAGCTTCACTGTACAGCTCACAGCTTCTCAGGAGCCTTTTGAGAGAGAAACAGAATAAGAGTTATTATATTAAAAAGTCTTTCCTGGCCGTTTCTCTCTTCTGTTCTAGAGCACTTTTGATTGATAATTAATCCTCTGTGTACATTTTTTCCTCTTTTGTAGCTGCAGAAGTCCTGAACCAACCACTTGGTTAGATGCATCTATTTCACTAAAAAACCTCCAAACCAAAACAAAACCCAAGCCCACCACCACCAACAATCCCAACCCCAAGCCACAGTGTGGTTGAGTTTTGGGTTGGGGCCGTTGGCAGAATGAAGGGGCACACAAAACTGTGTGGGGCTGAGTGGCTTGGGGGAGTTAATCATGGTGTTATTTTACACATCTACAACACTTTTATTGTGCAGTAACTCATGAGTTATGGGTCCTCTGCAACTGCAAAATAAATCCTTTAATTAACCACCTACTCAGAAACAATTTAACCTCCTCAGTGTATCTCATAAACTACATTAGCCCCAGATTTATTTAGACTAGTGTTGTGCAAGTGTGATCTATTTACATTAAGGAGTATATGCCCTTTGTTATGTCAAGTATTCTGGGACAAGGAAATGCAAATCTGTTTTATATGGTTTCATCCATGGTTTGTAATGATTTCACTGAGTGTTTCCCAAATAGAAGCAAACATATTTTTGTGCTGTTAGATGAAAGCAGACAGGGCGATAACCATTTCACCTGGACAGGTAGCATATGTATTCATTCCTTGTTGTTAGAGACTGTTTCACAGAGAACAGTGTTAGAGAGAGACATCACTCTCCTCTGATGTCCAGTGAAGTCAAACTACATAGTAGCACGTTGACAAGAAATTATTCTTTTTCTTGAGTGCTGAAGAATTTGTTTCTGTCTTTCAACAAAGGTGTGAACACAAGTCCAGTTTGTGTAATACCTCTTACAGGCTGACAGAAGTAGAACATGCTTTGTGCTTTATGAATTTAAAAACATTAGAGAAGTTGAAGAGAGTTCCTCTTTTAATGTAACCAAGTAGAAAAGATAACCAAAAAAGGGAGTCACAAAGGAGAGCGAACAAGGTGTCAAAAGCAGTAATGAGTGAACATAGAACATTCAGCATTTCACAAAAAGCTTCAGTATTGGGCTGACTGACCTGTTTGCTTTTTGGATGAGGTTCCTACTGCTGCAGAGGTTTCCAGTGCCTCTCACAGCACGGTAACAGAGGTGCTCCTGCCACTTGCACTTTGCTTGGCAGTGGTGGCAAACACTGATCACATCTTTAACACATCTCAATCTTTCCCCTAAATAAATTTTCCTTGAAAAATATCCAGTTTTTCTCTGAACTTACTGAGTGACAAGAGCACAGGTAATCATCTAGGGGAGAAACTGCCATATTTCTTTCAATGGAGCAAAAGTCTTTCTCAGATCCTGGTTTTGTCCTGTACTGGTTTGAAGCATTGTTGGGCACTTGGTTTGCCGGTACCAGGAGAGGTGGTGTGGCGGTCACCTGGAGTCAGGGATATCCTCAGCCAGACCCTTCTGGAAAGCTGGTTTGCAGGAAGATCAGTCAAGGATAGGAGAGGATCAGATCACAGGCAGTGACTGTTTTTCGGGCGCCGTTGCTGAAACACAGCTGAGAGCAGAGGCATGACCGCAGCGGGTACTGGGGACTGTGGCTGCTGGGAGCACTGTCCTGCCCTCATCTTCTCTGCTGTGCTCTCAGGTGACAGAGGCATGGGCTCAGCTGGGAGCCCATCTTCTTCCACAGGAGGTCCAGAGTGGGCTGGGATGGGAGCACAGGAGATGGTGCAATAGGTGACAGCAGTCCTGCTACTGTAAAAAGTAAACCAAGCATTTGGAGACTGCTCGGTGATCCACAGACTGTGCAGTGGCAACATTCACTGGAAAAAGACTAAGACATCACACAGCTGTGTAATCTGCAGAAAATATATGAAACCCCCACTGTGTTACTCAAGATCTGACCTAGGATGTTTCACTTTATGTTTTTGTTTGTAGGAATGACAGCTGATAGGCCGTCCCTAAATTGTTGAGAAACCTAGTTAGCAGGAATTAAAAAAAAAAAAAAAAGCCACCAAGTTGTGGTGTGCTGCAGGGTAATGACATGAGGCCTGGACCTCCAAGTGATCTGCTAGCAGATGATGGATGGATGTGCACCTCACTCAGCAGCACCACCAGCTTTGCTCCATTCTTGAATATCTGTCAAGATGTTAAGTGGATGAGTGCAATCAGCAGTGAAATAAGACCTGTGTAATCTGATGTTCCACTTAGAAAAGAAAACAGAATTCCTACCACCTAATATGAGACTACACCAGCCAACACACAAAGGTCTTTCGAGCCGGCCAGGTATCTGATAAAATCTTTACACCTCATTATCATTTGTAATTTAGAGATACGGGTACAGCTGTATCTACAAACAGTGCATGATGACATTTCCAGGGATTTTTTATCTGTGTCCCTTTCCAGTGAACAGCACTTCTGTCACACATGTGCTTTTATATGCCTTTTAGTGTGTTCTTTTATTCAGATTTTATCTGACTGAGAAGGGAGGGCTGCCTGTTATGTCCTCTGACAATTTATGAAAATTTTTGTAGATTAACAAAAAAGGCATCCTTCTACTGCTCTGTGAGGCAAGTTCAGGTTTGGTGAGTTCCATTTAGTCAAGTTGTTTTCTAGAAGGTAACAAGAAATGTAGCATTTACTGGTAAAATCGTGGCAAAGATTATTCTGGGAGGTATTGAAAAACACATGGAGTACAAGGCAGTTATCGGTCACAGCTAGCACAGCTTCATGAGGGGAAAGTCTTGTATGTCAGACCTGATTTCCTTCTACGACAGGATAGCCCACCTAGATGACCAAGGGAAGCCAGTAGATGTAATCTGTTGGGACTTTTGATACTCTCATATTATCCTTCTGGACAAACTGTCCATCCCACAGCTGGATAACCACGTCGTGTGATGGGTGAGCACCTGGCTCACGGATGGAGCACAAAGAGTTACAGTGAATGAGGTGACATCAGCCTAGCACTGTCACTAGAGAGGTTCTGTGGGGCTCTATTCAGCTCTTCAACATCGTCACTGATGACCTGGACACAGGACTCAAAACAATACTAGGTAAGCTTGCTGATGACTCTAAATTGGGAGGAGCAGCCAGCTCCCTTGAGGGTAGAGAGGCCCTGCAGAGACATCTCAGCAAATCAGAGAGGGGAAGTCTTATGAGGAGCAGGTGAGGGCACTTTGTTTGGAGAAGAGAAGACTGGGGTCAGACCTCATTGTGAACTTCAGCATCCTCACGAGGGGAAGCAGAGGGGCAGGTACCAATCTCTGCTCTTGTGACCAGTGGCAGGACCCAAGGAAGCGGCTGAAGCTGTCAGGGGACGTTTAGGTTGGATATCAGGAAGAGGGTTTTCACCCAGAGCAGGGTTGGGCTCTGGAACAGGCTCCCCTGGGAAGTGAGCACAGCATCGAGCCTGCCTGGGTTCAAGAGGTGTTTGGACAACACTCTCAGGCACAAGATGGGATTCTCGGGGTGTCCTGCACAGCTGGACTGATCCTGATGGGTCCCTTCCAGCTCAGCATATTTTATGAGCCAGTGATTCTATCAAATATTCCAGTGACAATTCTATAACAATAATTTCTAATAATGCTTGTGAAATTTTAAGTGGGACAGAACTTCCAACCTGTTTCAAATTGGAACATTCAAACTGGAAATTAAGCAGCAATAAAATTATCACTGTTGTTATCTTTAGAAACGTTATGTGATTCTGAAAGGTGAGATCTTAAAGAAAAAAGATCTCTGTAGTCAGGCAGAATTCCTTACCTCCAATCAAGCCTGCAGATAATCCTGGGTTCTGCTTCCATGTCCCACGTGAAGAGGCTCAGTCAGATGCAGTGCAGTTCCTGTGCATTGGTGTGGCCCTTTATGATGCTCCGTTTAGTGGAGCCCAGATGTGTTGTGTAGGTTGAATTGTGTCCCGTGCTGCTCTTGAGTGCTCTTTTTAAAACGCCAAGACTGATGTGGTCTGGTTTATTTCTTAAAAGTCAAGAGTGCAGTTTACAGCATACAGGTGATCCATTGTCTAGCCCTTCTGTAATGTTTCCTTTTTCCTGAGAGTCCTTTTTTTCCTAAAATCTGTCCTAAGACACCTCCTGTACAGCTGCTCACACTGTGGCAGCAATACCAGTAAGTGGTTGTTTTCCTTGTGTAACTGGAAGAGACAAGTGGAAATCTAAATTTAGCTGGAAATAGTTACTGAAATACATGTATTTGTCATATAAAAGGGAAGCTCTTGACCCTACAATTGTCTAAGCTATTCTATTTGTTGTTAGTATCTCTGGATAATTTCCCTGAAAAAAAGAAGATGAAGACTATTTAAAGAGAAACGGTAAGAAGGAAGAAAGAAGGGAAAGGATGAAGGGCTCTAGCAAGGAGAGGGAACAGGTTAGACAGGCCCAGGTAGTGATTAATGAAGATGTGGACTTTCCCAGGCACTGAGGCAGCAGTTTGCCAAAAGGCTGGAGCAGGGCTGTGATGGGACTGCAGATCTGAAAAGGGAGACCAGGTCTGGTGAACTGGAAAGCTTATGGCAGATGGCTGCTGTTTGGTTACTAGTCTCCCTGTCCAGCATGATGTTTGATGTCTAAAATTTGTCACCTCTCTGGGCTGAAAATAGTCTGTGTCCCATCTCGGGCAGTGCAGTACAATGTACCATGAAACCGCTTAATGCTGTAGAAAATTGCTAATGCAACAAAACAGAGCTCCTTGAAAATTTAGCTAACGCCTGGTGATGCCTTTCTTGGGTCCCTTCTGACCCCATTCACAGGAGCATCACTTCACACAGAACAGTTGGGCACAGAAGCACTGCATGGGTTTCCGTGTGGCTGCTCCCTGGGATCCTGAAATACTGAAAGGCACCTCTGAAAGTCAGTCCAAGCACTGCACTGGGACATTCAGCTCCCCAGCAAAGCTCAGACTTGTGTCCTGATCAGGGGGAGCCCAGAGGAAAGAGATTGTTCCATAGCAAAAGGAAAGCCGGTTTCTAACTCTCCCACGCTCTGTAATGTGGCAGATTCTGAGTCCCCATCGAGGTCATGAGTAGGTTCTGCCCTCAGGATACTGCTCAGGCATGGACCCTGAAACACCTGATGGCTCCAAGTTTTTCTTATTTTAGTAAATGCAGACAAAACCCCCATATATAAATAAGGTCTCCCTGATTTAGCAATGCCAGCATGCACATCACAGCTCACCAGGCCGTAAAAATTAGATTAACAAAGATTTCCAATGTAAATGCAAGGGAAAAAAACCCCAAACATTGTCAGTATATGCATAAATGTGTTCCCGGCAAAAAATACAGGGACTCCTATGGGAAAAGACAATTACAGAATTTCGTACTTCCTGGGAGAATGAAAGTTCATTGAGACATGTCAACCTTTCTCAGGGCAACAGGAAAGAGCAGCAAAAACAACTGCTGTGGTGATTCCAGATATATTTTTATCTGACGGATAAATTACCTAAGCAGGAATACCTAGGTAATCATGGATAACCTGGAGGAGAGATGGGGAGAGGAGACAAGATTCACAGCTGCTGTCCCCACGGCTGCTTTAGCTGCAGAACGAGCATAAAAATACTCAAACCCAGAGACATATAAAGGGCTCCACATCACTAAAAGTCAGGCAACATAAGAGGTGCTTGAGCCCTTCTGAAAGCAGGGGGAGCCTGTGGTTGTGTTGATAGACTTAAGCCCCTTCCAGCCTCTCTGCAGCTGGGTAAATCTCCCTAGGATTGGGCTGGCTAACAGAAATATTGGCATTCCTCAGTGCTGGGTGAGAGAGTACAACTGATTCATTTCTTTGCTCTGCAGAGTAATTCTCAGCAGCTTCTTTTTAACTGAAAGGATCAAAGTCCCTAAATGAGAATGTGGTGAACTTGATACTTCTTCACAAGCCCAACAGACATGGACAATATAAGTTCTGTAACCGAAACCTTTTGGGGTTTGTGTAATACAATACCCTTTCTGTAACCCCCACCCTTCCCTCCATCCTCTTGACCCTGTTGCAGCTAAGGGACTGGACAGTAGAAAAACATGTCAAGCATGAAAAGCAGCAACTTGAGGGCAAACATGACCCCTCCACTGCTAGTTACTGAACTTCTGAAAGTGCATCAAGCAAGCAGAATCAGCTAAAAAGAGAGGCCAGGGACACCTCATGTTGTGCAAGATGGGAGGTGAGGTCTTTGCTCTTTAGAACTAAAGTGTTTTGTTTTAATCATGGGGAGAGCTGCTGGCTCGGCACTGTGTGAAATAGATTTAGAAATCCTGAGGAAGGAGGAATTTCTCAAAACAGTAAGGAAAACAAAAGTCAGCACCAGGGAAGAACTGGCCAGCATTTTTACAACAGGAAATGTGGAGGATACTGAAAAGAGAAAATTAATGGCACTGGGAGTATGATCCTGTTAACCGTTATTGTTGACACCTCATCATTTCCAGACTAAAATGCCAGCTAAGGCCATGTTTCACTTCACACTATCTTAGGTCATCTTTGTCTTGCTCAGAGTAAAAGAAACTCCATAATAAAAATTGAGCACGTCATGAGAAACTCCTTTGTGTGTGGAGTCAGCTCAGCAGTCAGGATGTGGCTGCAGCAAACCTCTGCTTGATTGCAGCAAATATTCTGCTGCATTTTATTTTCTGGGGTAGAATAAATGTTTCACTCTGAGGAGTGGAAAATGCTAGCTATACCTATTTTAAACACCAGAGTAATGCTTTATAGCCCATAGAGGGATAATTACAAAGTACAAAATCACAGATTTTATAGCACATTTTCCCGGGAGCGCAGTTAGGAAAACAGCATGTGTCATGTAGCTAATTTAGATAATGATTCTGATAAAGATAAACTGTATTGTTTATAATAAGTAATTGGGCTGACAAAGGCCCAAAAGACACAGAGGAGTATGGGAGCTGCAGCCCTGGACCATGGGCATTCCTGCCTCCCACTTGCCATGTGCCTGGCTCAGGGCTGCGGCTGCAGGACTGTTCACTTCCTCAGGAGCAGTAAATGGACTGAAAATGGTTCAGAAGTTTTCCATGGCTGAGATTAAAAGGTGGTGGCTCCTGTGAGGGTCTGTGCTGGTAAGGGATGTGCTTAAGGGAGATGAAGCAGCTGTTCTGGGAGACCCAAGAACTGGGTACCCAGAAGCCTGAAAATAGGAAAGTCTTGGCTCCCTTGCTCCTAAGGAACTCCTAGGGCTTGTTCAGAGCTGAACCATGAAGAATACTGGCCTGGTAAATATACAGTGGCACTTTACCACAGGCAGGAGATTACTTGTTGAGTAGATTATCTCTCTTGAGATAAGGCAAAATCCTTCAGATGCAGTGGAGTATCTTGCCAGGCCTATTAGCACATGACAAGATGCAGTTTAGGTCCAGTGAACCTCTATCAATCACAAGATGAAGTAAAGCCCTAATTATCATTTAATTGCTGCCTTCAGCTTGAGCTGCCCTTCTTCACAGCTTTCCGCATCCATTGAAGATTAGGTTGCACTAAAATGAGAACCGTAAAGGGCCTGGCAAAGGTGTGAAATTCCCTGGGTAACTGAATTAATGGCAGCGGGTTCTGCTGCTGGGGGGGGTTCTGGTCTCTCTGCAGACAGAATGAGTGAGGGCAAGGGCTTTAATGGGGAATTGGAGGCAATAGCTCTCAGTCATTTGTTCACAAGAAGGAATGACATAGAATATGCTAGTTCGGCCAGGCTCAGGGGGAACAAAGAAAATACCACTCACAAACATTTGTTTTTATGCTAATTTTGTGGAATTATGTTGTGAACTATTTTGTTAAATAAGAAAAAGTAGTAATACGTCCATGTAAGCCTGTGCAGGGGAGTACAAGCAGCAGAATATGAGCATGGGTAACTGGTTTTTTCTGGCCATTTTGAAGTGGATTGACATACAGATTTGGGATATTTGGGCTCTAGTTTGGTTTTTAAGTCAGGCTCATTGTTGATCTGTTTTCATATGCTCTGCATGGCAGGTGTGTTTTCTAAGTCAATTGCAGCATCAGAACAGTTTCTCATGATGAAACTCTGACATCATTAGGACACTTGTCTGTACTATGTAACTTTGCAACATCAAATCCAATTTAAAAGATAATTACAGGCCATTAGTGCCTGACACAGAGTGTAATAACAGAGTAAATATTGTGGTGATCTTCGGAAATGCATAAATAAATAGATAAATACACAAAGTAAAGTTGTCTGGCTTTAAAAATGAGCTCTTAAAACTGGTATTGCCTGAGAAACAGGCATAGTTGGAACTGGTCATTAACCTCATTAGATGAAAGACAGAGCACTATAAATCCATCATTTTACTAGTCTGCCTGGCAAGCAAATGCTCCTCTTCCCAAACAGTGCCTGTTTGCAGTGCCCTGGAACAAGGTGAGCTGGGCAGACTTAACGCCTGGGAGCATGGGTGCTACAGTGTAAAACAATAAAGTCCTTTGCTTTTGGAAACGCACTAATCAAGCTGTAGCATTGTCTTAGCAATGGTAAACGTGAGTGGGGCACCGGATGGCTCTAGTTCATTCCGTTCAGCTCTCCCTTTGCAATCATTGGGCAATCACTAGGGGTTTTTAAGTGTCTCGTGTTGTTTGACTGCACAAAGCTGGTTCGTGGCTTGGCAGAACATCCTTGGAAAGGGCAGCGATCTGAACACCATACGCACTGAAGAGATTCTCAAATTATGATCAAAACAAGAAATAAGAGTTATATAGTGACTCTGGCAGGTAAAAATACCAGAAGACTTCTGATTATTTCACTTGTAATAGATCACATAAAGTTCTCCTTGTTCCTGGGAAAGCAAAGGTCAGTCAGCAGTTCTGAGACTGGTGCACTCAGGCTGCCCAGGTCAAGGAGGGAGTTTGTGTCCTCTGAGCTGCTACATGCTCACAGTGTCACCACAGAAGCACAGGGATTCAGACCACCTTGATAATGCTCTAAGGCTTCCAAGTCCATCTCTGTATTGCTGTAGAAAAGTTATGCTGTAATGAATCAGAAGCTCTTTGCCTCAACTTTCTCCCTGAGCATCCTGTGATCCCTGCAAAGCAGTGAGACCCGATGGCTTGTTACCCCAAAGTGCTCACTGCAGGTACAGCACAGCCCATCGTATGTGGAGCTGCACTTTGGGTTTGGCCCTTTTTTCAATCACCTTGCCTGAGACTTGGGGAAGTGTAGCCGCTGCACTCAGAGTCCTTCTCTGCGGAATCATTTTCTTCACACAGCAAAAGGTCCTAACTGGGTGAAGCCAAGCCATCCCTGGGACGTGCAGCAGAAGCTGTGAATCCAGGTGAAGGACCTAAAGCTTCTCCTGCTCCCTGCCCTGTGGAAGGAGCTGGCCCAGGCTTGTACCAAGCCAGGCAGAGGCTGGCCCAGCCCAGACAGGGTGGGCAGCTGTGCCCGTGGCTTGGTCCGTGGGGAAGCACCTTCCCCCCAGACCAGGCAATTTGTCTGACCCGTGGCTGCCAGTGCACCAGCTCCCGTTGAAGCATCAGGCTCAGCTGAGCACTCGGGGCATTTCCTGCTGCCACTGCACTTTCCTGACATTTCTTTCCACCCTGGCTCTGTTAGCTTTCCCCCAGCAGACGTCATGGCCAAAGTGGCCTTGCCTGCACGCCGCTGGGCTGGCCAGGTGGGATTCCTGTCAGATGGGCTTGGAGCTCTTGTGGTCACATTCAGCTGGAGCTTGCTGTGGATAGGGAAAAATCTACAAATTTTAAGTAAGGGGTTAGGATTTTGTCATTTTTAGACTAAGGTTTATTGCTAGACTTCAGACTCATGTAAGTTTAAGGTAGAAAGACTGGATCAATATTTAGGAAAATTGTAGGCCTCTTTAGGACTTCAGTTAAAACAGAGATTTATTTTAGCTTTAGCTACAGCATCTCAAGAACTTGTATAATATATTGTCTTTTTTTATGAACACAAACCATACGGCATAGGTCTGGATTTCTAATTCAGAAGTTATTTGTCTTTTAAATGCTCATTTTATTTTCATAACTGAGACTTCTTAAAAGATCTTAACAGAGAATTTAAAAATAACCATAAAAGGAAAATAATAGAAGCTGTGAAAGATCCTTCTGCATTTCAGGGCTCAATGCAGTGGCCATGGATCCTCCTGCAGACCCATCACTGGCAGAAGCAGGGCTGGGCAGGTGATTAATTGCAGCACAGGTATTAACATTGCACAGGTACCTTTGAACCTGTTTAGGTGTTAAATAGTAGGTTTAGATCAAGTGTGGAAGCCAAAGAGTAACAAACGTCTTGTTGATGGAATTGCAGGGTAGGTTTTGTACTCCTATATTCACTTTGCTGTCTCTGGTGGGGAAAATGGTGCTTATAAGATCAAAATGCAATTAGAAGTGGAGCTCTCTTTGCTTTGCAGCTATTGTGACATAAAACTGAAAAACATTTTTTAGTCTGTCCATTCCTTGTGCTATTTTTTCCACTCCAGCTCCTTTATTTTTTTAAAATAATTGTTTATTTCTCAAGAATTCTGATGGAAATTTTTCTTAACTCACAGAATTTTTTCATCATATGAAAAATAATTTCTTTCACTTGGAGCCTGATTTGCTTACAACAACAAAATCTCATACTTTTCCTAAATAATAAAATAAATAGACCATAATGGGGAATAAGGAGTTTACATTCCCAATGGAAAGAATACATCTGTGGAGATGAGTTTCATTAAGCTGTTAACTGAAACAGTGACTTTTAGAATTGATTCCATCTTTAGCCAGTGTAGTCAGTGCTCTCCAGAAGACTGTATTTATGAAGTATTCTTTATTTAAGATAAGCAAAAAACATAAAAGGAGGCCTCCTCACCCTCTTTTGCTGCTCTGGGTCAACATCTCAACCTCTTGATTAGATTTGGAACCTGCTAATTAGATATAATTCATTACCTGCAAGAATGAGATCAGAAATCAAGAACTGCTTTTCCGAATGAGGCGATCCTTCCCCTCATCCATCATGGCTGTTAGTAACCAATTTAAAGTCAGACAAATGCATAACCAGCATTATTACCTTGTCATAAATAGTTAGGGAGAAAGACCTGGAATAACCTGGCATTATAAATGGTTTTTATCACATTATTTTGCAGTTATTTGTCAGCCGCTTTGCTTAAGATAAATGTAGAACAATAATCAGATTCTAAAACAGAGCAGTGAACAAGGTTTTGCTAATTGTGAAACCTCTTCTGCTGGCAGAATTCTGTCATGGGGCACAGTTTATAAATTTCCTTATGGAGAAATTGCACTGAGCACATGTCCATGTTCGGACTTGAAAGTCTAATAGGCCAAAAAACAGGAAAAGGGGTCTAGTCCCCTCCTTCAAACATGGTGAGATCTCGGCAGTCGGTGTCATGGCTTGTGTCCCTGTAGGACTGCTGAGCCAAGTGGCCAGGAGGGGTTCTTCAGTGCTTGTTGGTTCCTAATGTGTACAGATCCTAATGCAGCATGCTCCACCAGTCATGGAAAGGAGCCTTGCACCAAGACAGAAGGGATGCTTCTGCCATGGGAAGCTTCTCAGAAGGGCAAACAGGTTCCTTGGGTTGGGTTTTTGGTGATCACAAATGTCTGATAGAAAGAAGTACGTTATTAAATGCTAATTGCAATGAGATTATACTGAGATGAGAGTGGCCAGTGCCCACAGCACTGACCACACAATGCTTCTGGAGGACCACATTCCCATCCTCCCTGGGGTGGAGGGTATGGAGAATGTGTGAGCCCCTGGAGCACACCTGGAGCTGCAGTGCCACCCTCTTAGGAGTACCTGTGATTTTTCCTGGTGACTGGAGGAAACCAGGATCTATATCCATGTTTTAAAGATGCATACTGAAGGGAATGCAAGGGCAAGGTTCTAGCAATAAATCCCAAACAGTTGTCTCAGCTCTATTTGTATTTAGACAAATAGTGACTTCAAATTTAATCCCTGCTATGGAGAATAGCATCAGGCTGTGACTTATGCCAGGGTTTTAAGGATCATAGGAACCACTCTTAAAATCTGGAGACTTCAAACACAGAGGAAAGTTTCAAGCTTGCCAAGGGAGGCCCGAACACCCAAATCAATGGGCACCTTTCTGTGGGAGAAGACACAGAGCTCAAGAGTGGGGAGTTTGCACTAAGGGCGAGTGTTCACATGTGTGAGGGGACAAAGGTCTTTGCACATCTTTTCTTCTGATAATAAAAATATTTAATGTGGTTTATATTCAATTAAAGCATTCAGGGGAACAGTTTTAAAAGCAACTACTTTACTACAGTAAAGTAGTTTTACTACAGAATTACTACAGTGTGGTAGAGATGACTGAGAACACCTCCTCTAGTGTCAGAGGATACGAAGCTACTCAGCAGTGGTGCAGTACTAAAATGCAGACAGAAGTCACAAAGTCAGCAGATCTGATTAACTGTAAATCCAGGTTTTTATTACACTCCCCCCCCATAGGTGGAGAAAGACAATAACTTGATTTTGATCTCAGCTGCAGCACAAGTAAGATCTGAGCAGAAGATATTTACTAAATTATTTACCTTATATAGCGCTGTCACTGAAAAACAATTGTGTTTGAAGTGCCGTGTCAGTGCATCTGGCCTCAGAAAGAAATACTGAAGGAATATTTACTGTCTGGGGCTTCTGTTCCTTTTCCTAAAGCCACGTCTAATTGAAAATGTTGATATAATTGCAACTGAAGGCAAAATGTAGGAGGAATAGGGACACTTGCAAGTGACAGGCCTTTAGAACTTGAATTGTCCTCCCATCATCTCAAAGCTTAAGCCATCACTAGACAAGGTGTAGAGTGGTTATTTTCCTTTTTATCGCAATTTCAGTGAAAGTTTTGGACCTTGTATCAGCACACTGTTACGTTTCCTGACTCAGCTGTGGAGGTGGCTGCCAGCGTGTCAGCATCCAGGCTCCATCCTGCTGCAGCCTCTGGGAACACAACCAAAGCCACAGTGGTTCCCCTCGGAGCCTGCTCTGGGCAGCACTGTGGTCCTGCTTGGCATGCAGCTGTGTTTCCAAACAAATACATTCTGAAAGGCAAAGAAACGCTTCCACCTGATTTTTGTATTCCAGGATCACATTAAAGGGCTGATCAATCGCAGCCTTTAGACAAATTTTCCTTTTTTTTTTCTGGTTCTTGCAGTTTAGGTGGCTGTAACAGGAGAAGCAGTGACAAACTGTTGGCATTAATGTACTGAGCATAATGAACACCAGCCATACAGCACATGGTGCTTGTCTGCTTATTGGTGAATTTAACTCACTTTAATTGCAGTGTTACTTAACATGATGGAGAAGTAGCCCTCAGAGGGATCATTTGAGGGACAAATAATGTATTTGTGTAAAATTAAAAAAAATAAACCAAACAACTAGCAGATAGTACTACTAGCTCTAGTAAATTATAGTTTAATAATTATTATCTAGATAGTACTTGGCTTAGGGTTAAAAAAGAGGCACTTCTGGAAAACAGGATAAAAGCTTGCCTGGAGCGCAGCCATGGGGACTGTCTTTTGCAAGCTGCACTGGTGGTGAGACATTCAGCGAAGCACCTGGGAATAAATTGAGTCTGCTGGGAGGGGAAAGTATCTACCCCTGGGGCATGTCAATGGAAATAGAAGGTGACAATGAGCCCAAGGCCTGCTTGGCCATATCACATGGGTCTCCTGATTCTATTGAAGGTATTGCGCAGCAACCTGCCCTCTGAGCATATCTGACACCTGGGAGGTTTTCTGTGCAAGTGGGAGGTGTAGGACCTTTACCCTCTGGAACAGAGCTGGTGCCGTAGGCAGTGAGACGCTGGTGGTGTTAGAACCTCCTTATGTCTGTCATTTGTACCCTGAACATTAAATATCTTTCTCATTATTCATCCCACCACACTAGAAACAGCTGGTCTTCAAGGGAAATTACCTAATGAATCAACAATAAGGCTATTGTGTAGGCGTGACATTTCTGATAATAAATTACTGCTTTCAGGAGGTTGACCACACTTGTCAGGGTTTTGTGAGTTACAAATTCAGCTGCCTTGTCTTACGCTGTTTTACATAACTGACAGTGTAAAACCTTGGCAATTGACTGTAAGTTATTCCCTCAACTTCTAGATCTCTATCATAAAATTTCTTTCTTCCTTCATTCAGAATAATCTTTGAGCATTTCCAACTCATACATTGAAATTATTTTAATTTGGTTTGATTATATTTATTCTGTCATATATATCTTGGAATTAAATATTAATTTAAATATTTTGAACTAGATATGTAAACAGGCTATACATTTAAGGACTGCATTTTTTATTTCATTTAGATAAATAATGTGTTTGTATATTTCTTGTACGCTTACACTTGAAGGAATACTTTTTTCCTAAATGCATGGTATGAAGGAAGATCTAAATATTGCCTTACTAGCTTTCAAAAAATACCTGGATGTAACTCATTAGTTTAGAAGTGCTTGACCCATACAAAGTATGCTTCATGGATGAATATTTTAAAACATGCTTCTTTTTTCACATGCAAGTGTTATTTGCCTTTTATTTTGTGTATTCAGGGATGTGACTAGTTAGTGATGAAAACCAGAAGTCTTTGCTTCCTCTTAGCTGAATGCAAATGGCACTGAAATTCAGGCAGTATCTGCACCAAATTGCGTGTTTATCTCTGTGGAATTCTGTGGAACCAGTTCTTTAGCTTTTAATACTGTGAGTCTTTTCATAAGTAGCCAGCAAGGGGAGAAGGACAGGAGTTCCATTTTCTGCCAGATTTCTCGGGGCAAAATGCATTCTTGCAAACGTGAATGAAGCCCACAAAGGTGGGGCAGGCCGGAGAGGAAGTTGGTATTCTTACGCAAGGAGTTGTGGAAGCTAAAAATGAGATCTAAGGCAGTGAATACATGTTCTAGCAAGTATACTGGGTTTCAAGTGCTCCCTGTTTCTTTGTTACACTCGTTACACTACTGTTGCACTCATTTCTTTTCACAGGTAGTCGATATCTTAATGTCTGGACAGTGCTGCTGCTTTGCCTCTCACAGAATGTGTTCTTATTTAATGCAGCAGGGCCTTTTAAGGTTTGCATGAGGCTAACTTAGATACTAGTAGATTATTATTTTTAAATAACAATTCAGATTTTCAACACTAAAAGACTAACCAAAACCTGGTGCATCCAAGAAGTATCTTCTGACACTCCTGTCTGAGAGCAAAGAAAGCAGCACTGCCCAGTGTGTGAGCAGGGCTTTTTGAGATGGTTTCATGCCTGATGTGGTGCCAGGATCCTTCCACCTGAGGTGTTCTAGGAAGGCCAGATGTAAGTGGAGAAAAGCTAAGAATTATTGCCTTGTGCCTGCCCTTCAGCCCCCTAAAGCTGGAAAGTCCCTGGGGAATGTGCCCTTTGGGAGCATCGCGCAGCATCTTGAACACCTTCAGAGGTGCCTGGAGACAGGATCCTCTGCCGTGGTCCTGCTGACCCTGGCCTGGGGGGTGGGTCTGAGTCCTGATTTTTCAAGTCTTCTGTAGTTTTATTTGCCTTCATGTGTTGCACCTTATGTGAGGTGCTTCCAGGTGCCCCGAGCAGTCATTCCTCACCAGCCGTGGCAGCGGTCACAGGTGGCAGTGCCAGCAGCCGTGCCCTTCCCTGGAGGAAGCTTCTGCCTTCACTGCCTCCTTGTTTTGCAGCAGCCATGAAAAGACTTCCTGTGGCTGTAGGACCTTGGCTGGGTGCCCTCTGGGGATGGAGGCCCTGTGTCCCCCAGCTGGTGGCTCTGTGGGTCTGTGCCCCCACAGCAGGGGTCTGCGAGCAGGGGCCCCGTCTTTGCCCCACCCCATGCTGCCAGATGAGCCAGGGCTGAACTGCAGAGGGAGTGGATATTACCTTTCAGCGTAATATCTTGGCATCAGCTATTTAATTGTGTGTTTTAACCGTGCTGGTGGTGATGAGTTAGTGGTGGACTAACTGGTTAATTGTGGATGTGTTCTGTTTACTAAACAATACCTGTAACCAGGGTCAGGTACACTGGGCAGCCAAAGGCAGACACTTGGGCAGGAGCAGCTCCAGAGCCTGCAGTGCTGTGGGCCCTTGGAGGGGACCTTTTCCACTGTCTGCTGCCTTCTCTGTGCTGCCCTTTGCTCCTGTTCCCTGCTACACTGAGGAAGACTTGTCTTCCCAAATGTCCTTTTGGGGACATTTCAACTGCTCATGGTCCCTGGGGCCCAGTGCATGAGGACAGCCCTGTGGAGTCACCTGTCCACATGGCCAGCCGTGGAGCACAGCACCATTTGGAGAGCTCAGGGAGGTGGGCTTGTCACAACTCGAGTGAGGTCACCAAGGGTGTTGAGAACAGCGGCAGCATCCTCTCCAGCCTGATTTCGTTTGCTATTTAGTCAGGGCCTTGTGTTTCACGTGAAGGCCATTCAGTTATGATGCAGAGACAAGATGAATGAAAGAAGAAGTGGAAAAAGAAATTTGAAACATACAGCCAAACACACAACAACTGACCCTACACAGTTTTTGGGTGGGACCATATTGGCCCAGAAAATGTAGCTAGATGTTAGTGATAATCAAGGTTCTCTGAAATGTGTATATTTTTTTCTCTAAATAATGTAGTTTCAGGGGATCCACTGTTGAAAGCAAGTGCCTGCTATGCTCTTTCCTTTTCCAAATAAAGGAAATTCAGCCGAACCAAACAAAGGTGTTACAATGGTGCCACATTGTCATTTCATTTTCCTCAGCAGCCTTCTGATAAAGACATGTTGTATTCAGCAGCATACAGACATAAGAGCAGTTCTGTCTCCAAAATCTGGCTTTGCAGTGTAAGGCCTGTTGAGTTTCCATGGCAATGGCCACAAATTCCTCCCCAGCTCTTCAAAGTGAAAGACATATTTGTTTTGCTGGCGCAACTTTGTAGCACAAAAGCTCTCTCTCCTTTTTCACGTAACACCTGCTAATCTGAGCCCGGGCCCTTTGAAGCCTCCTGCTGATCAGAAATTCAAATACATTTTTGCATGCTAATCTTGGTGGTAATCTAGAGCTTGTGTCTTTCACGTTGTGTCTGTGAAAACAGTTTTCTTTATAAATCACCACAAGTGTTGGCCCTGATTGCTCTCCATGGGAGGATGAGTTGATAGGGCTGTCAGCAGTTTGGATGTCCATTCTCTCAAGATGCAGCCTGGACAGAGCTATCAGATCAGGGCTTTTTAACCATCCACTCGCCCTTTGTGAAGAGAAGGGCGGGGGCGAGAGAGGGGGCAGGGCTGTCACAGATGTGGTTCGTGGTGCTCTGTGTGTAGCTGTCTGGCTGTGCAGGGCACCCAGGCTGCGACGGACAGAGCGTGGCACTGGCACTGAGCTGTTCCTGTGCCTGTTGCTCAACAAAGGAGTGAGTGTGGCTGCAGAGCCCAAGAAACGAACATTAGCTGCAGTGCTTTTCTTGTCATCTGAGGGACAGACACGCGTGGTGCTGAATCCGCAGCCTGCGTGGAATTCCCTCTGCAGCCAAGCTGCTGCATCCCCGTTGCTGAAGTGCTGTGGGTGCTCTGGCACCCCTTGTCCCTCAGCTGCCCACACTGTCCTTCCTCCATGCCACACAGCCCTGGTCCTCAGCCCTGGCATGTGCGCAAAGAACCCGGCTGTCCAGGGAAGGGCGTCCCAAAGCTGCCAGGTATCCTGATGCTGCCGGGGCTGTGGGGTGGTTTGACTGTTTGAGGGACTGTGAAGGCCTGATGTCCCTCAGCCTGTGGCTGGAGATGGAGCTGTGGTGCTCCATGAATGCTTAGTGGTATTACAGTGTTTGCATCACTAGTAAAGGATTCGAATGGTTTGCCCTTGAGGTACTGCTGTGCGTCCATGATCTACCTGTGTCTTGCAAAGCACATCAAACCCCCAGGTCCCGCAGATATTCCACCCCCAAACCTTCGCTCAGGTCATTTTCCAGTGGTGCTGTGTCCAGCCAGTGCCTGTGCTGGCAGTCCAGTGCCTACTGCAGACATGCTCACAGGCTATGTAGTTCCTGCCATACTCTGTGCTTCAGAGGTTTGAAACAAAAGGGTTTGAGTTTCACTGCTGCTCACACACAGGCAAGCCTCTGTGGCTTTAAATGAGTCGGTCCTCGCAGGGCCTTTGCTTGTTTAAAATGATCTTTTCTTTTTTCCCACTACTTAAAAAAACAAAGAGACCTTCCTGGTTAATTTCTCAGTAATTCTGTGAGTAGATATGATTTTCTTTTTGGAAGAGATGAACTGTTTTCCCACTTTTACAAGACGGGATCCCTGTTCAGCACTCGCAGAGCTCAGCCCTGCCATCTCTTTCCCACCTGATCCCCCTGATCTCCCTGGCTGCCAAGCTGGATCCGTTCCCCCAGGCGCTGGTTGGGAGCTGAGCCGGGCAGCTTTTCCTCCATATTCTGAATTTTATAAGATCTGGACTTTCAAAAAAATCCTTGTTTATGAAAGCTCACAGTGCATTGCAAGGAGGAATGCAGGCTTGCTGTTTCGTACAAAATCACCAGCAAAATATTTGAAAGAGGGTTTTGTGTTCATTGTCTCCTGCATCTCCCTGCTATTCAGACTTTATTCTATTCAAATTTTCTTCCTTTCTTTAGAGGAAAGAGTCTGAGTGCACAAAGGGGCTGTGGTTTCTGCAAGCAGATAATATAACCATGTAATATAAACATGGCAATGATTTCCTTAGGCCCTGTGATCCATCAGGCATGTTGAGAACAGTTGGCAAGGGTCTGGGAAGTTCCCACTGCTACTCAGCAGCTACAGATAAGATGCCTTTCTGCCTTGGTCAGCTGCAGGATCCACACCCCCAGTGCTGGAAGGGTTCATCTTGTCCTCTTTCCTGGAAGGGAAAACCTCTGCCTTTGAAGTCACATGCCCACAGCCTGGAGAGCTGATACAGCAACATCAGTAATTTACCAAAGTGGGGGGGCAGGGGGGGAAAGCAAGCTGCAGCATAAATCCCAGTCTAGCTTTATTCTTTTACCTTAGGTTATATGTCTTTAAGGGAAAAATTCTGACAACATGCTTGCTCACAAAAAGCCTTTTGAGCCAGTGCCAAGAATTTGCTCAAAACTGGTAAAAAGTCACAGCTGGGACCTAAGAGCAGCACTGAATTCTACTTCCTTGCTTGATCTTAATTTTCTGGAGGCTGAGGAGATGTTCAGTATGCCTCCTGCCTCCTGCTCTGAGGCTGGATAAGAACCTGCTTTTGTCTTTTGGAGTAGGCGGTCACTGGTGTCTGATGTGGTGAGAATCCACTGTGGTTCTGTGTTTGCTCTCTCTCTGTCACTTATTCTTCAATTTAGAAAGTTTAAAACAATATTATTTGGACTGAAATAGTGCAGCCGGGCAACAAGGGGCCTCCAGCCTGCAGGAAGGGCTTTTCCCCTCTGCAGAGGGCAGCTTTGTGAATGGTAACATCTGCAGCCCAACACGCCTGCAGAGCCCCCGGCCCCTGCCCGCAGCACCAGATCCGTGCCATAGTAACCGGTGCAGCCCGAGCAACGGCCACCTCACCTGAAACATCCTCTGCCTGCAACCGTCTGCTTTTCCTGCACTCTCAACCAGCCGTGGGGTGTTGCTGCAGTAATACTGTTGGACTGGTTTAGTGTTCAAGACGAGGTCCTGGCAACTAGCTCTGGGTCATCACGAAGTTTTCAAGCATAATACATCAGAGGGGGTAATTTTTTGATGAGAATTGTGCCTGTCTAAGGGGAGCTGACCTCATGCATTTTTCTTCTCTCAGCAATCTTAATGCCTCTTCTAATCACTGGACAGTGACTGCTTGTGCCTGGAAGCAGCTATTTCTGATTTTGGTAGAGGCCCTCCTACAAGGGAATGGAGACCAGGGACTTTGTATCACCATGGTTCCCACCTGAGCGCTGCATAGAAGAGCACTGCTGGAAGAGTAGATGGAGGAGCCACTTCTGCACCCTCTAGAGCTCCAGAAGCACCCCGGTCAGTACTGCCGCATTTGCACACAGGCCTGAAGAACCTGTGTTAATTGTACAAAGTATGAACAGCAGCTTATTGATCTTTACCAATCTTCCCTAAGAATGACCACCTTCCCCTTGAAACGCAGAGAGCAAAGGGTCTGGAATTACTGAGGAGTTTTGGATATGAATCCTAGGGAATCTCCTGCCAGAATCTCTTTCCCCCCTGAACCAGGGGAGACAGTGAATGCGTAGTGTTCCCAGAGATGTCATGTCCTGCTACAGAACAGTATTCCTTGCTCTCTCCCTTAGTGATGGCTCTTCTAGCTACCTTACTTGCATCTATCAGATGCGATGTCTTCTTTTCCACTGAAGCTGATGGGTCAAGTCTTATGTCTTGATGCTTTAATTAAAAAAAAAAAATGTAAAAAAATTTATATTTCTAACCTTCTTATTACAAAATTTGATCTGTATGAAATGGTGGAACCCCACAGCTGCAGTAGTGATAGCAACATGCCTTTTTTTGCTTCCTGTGCTGCATCACGCGCTAGTGCTGTAGCTCCCCAAGAGACTGTAGGTAAAGTTCTTCTTAAACCTTGGTGGCCTCTGTGATTTTCTCACTTGCTATATATAGCTGATTAAGGCTCAATCATGTGATGCAGTGATAGCTCCCCCCATGGTTTGTCAATCCCAGTGGGAATGAAGGGCATTCAGCACCTCACATAAGCAGACCCTTCATGTCTGTGTCTTGCCGCTCGTTACAGAATATGAGCGGTAAGGCTGAGCACTCCTCGATTTTCTTATTCAGACTCATTTCAAGCTCCAGCTCAGACTGGAGATTTGCTGAGTAAATAGTCTCAACAATAATCTCAGCCTGATTCCAACTAATTAAATCCTGTACAAACATCCCTCTCTGGGCCAATATAGCAAAAGACAATGAAAACACAGAAAACCAGACATAGCTTTCCTCCAGATTTTGCTCGGCCCTTTAATCCTGTATCTTTTGAAAGATAGTAACGTCCATAAGATGAGGGGTCAGCCTTCCTGCCCTTAGCATCAAGCAGTGGAATTTTTCAATAATGAACAGCTGGGTCACCAGCGACACAAAAGCTGCTGTAATATCCTGTAGGCTTACGGGGCACAACAGAAATCCCAAAGCAAATCATGATGTACACAGAAAGGGACCGTCCTTTTCTATTAAGGAGACCACTTCAAACCAGTCTCAACACCACCTTTTCTCCAGCTTTTCGAAGGAGAGATTATCCCCTGCGTATATTTAATCACACATTGTGGGGTGGCTTTGATTGCCTTTTTAGAGTCAGAGAAGTTAAAGAACATAGTTTGAAGGCTCTTATTATCAGTGCTCCATCCGCGTGCTCTCAGCCAAGATGTGTTTACAAACAAGGGTTGGGATGGGGGCGGGGGAAGCAGGAATGCTGCCCTGGGCCCATGGCTGGGCTTGGCACTGCTTTCACAGAGTTGGTTGTATAACCCTGACTCCAGCTAAGTGTGGGGAGCACCATTGGGAGGGGGAGGCTGGGGGGTTGCATTTGTGGTTTCATTTTTATGAAACCCTGTGGAATTCATCTCCTTTTCCAGGGAAAGAAGAAGTTATTTTGTAGGGTTTTTCCTACACAGTAAAGCAAAGAGTAAACCAGGGTAACAGGAACAAAAACTAAATGCTATAAAGACTTTTTAATGTATCACAAAAGTCAGTCTGAGATGTGTGCAAGATATGCTGGAGATTCCTGATTAAAAGCAGTTTGTGTCAAGGAAGTTACCACTTGCAGCATGTAGAACATCTGACAGTGATTAACTGGAGCTAGCTATTAGATTTTCCTAAAGAAACAATACTTAAACATATCTCCACGAGTATGAAACACTTTATGTACTGTATCTGGTACACCTCATTTAAATTGACTTAGATGGAACAGACACACTAAGTCTAACTAGTAGGTTATTAAGAATATAAACCTGGTGCCCAAGAATTTACAATCAGTTATATGGGAGGTATCCTGACTTTCCTCCTTTTCCCAGGGCTTTCATTTACTAAGCATGTGCTGTAAAGATGTCACATTTACAGCAAGGGACATGTTTAGGATGTTTCTTACAAACAGTTTTAAGTTACATACCTGTAGCAAATGCATCTTGCTATGCTGCAATGTGCTGTTAGAAAGTCTGCTATGAGCTCAGGAAAACGTGGGTGAAAGGAAGAATATATGCATGGGTACAAATGCATTCGAAACCTAGTTTTTCAGTTTACTTATTAGTGCTTTTGATAGAAAAATGACATAAAATTGTTTTCTACAACTGATGAGCTTTTCAGCTTTGTCAAAGCACTTAGAGGCTGGAGAAGTATGGTTTAAATTAAGTATATCATACTTCTAATTCTGGGGGGTAACAAAAAGAAGAGCTTGGAGATTTATCCAGCCTGGAGTGTTTGGTAGTTGCAAATAAACTGTGCGTTATATGTAATGATCATTTCCCTAAGAAATACCTTTCTGTTTCCTCCCCTTTTTGGATCAGGAGGCTGATGGTTACTGCGAGGCTGTGCTTGCACATAGGTGCTACTCTGATGCATGTTGTACATCTCAGGGGAGGAACAGGCGTGTCAGAAGACTTGGAATTCAGCATTTCAATAGGCCTTTAATTATGGATTTCCCTACTATTTGTGAGATGAGTGGCAAGAATCACTGAAGTAACCACTACAGTGCTATGAGCCCAATTAAAAGCACTGCTTCAGAGTGTGGGATTCATACAAATAGTGTTTCTGCCTCTTTGCTGTTTGTCACTTACATTGGAAGGTTTTAAAAAACAATTGCACTTCTATTAGCAGCCACAGGAGCTCTGCTGTCCAGGCTGGCTCCTAAAGTTCCAACCTACCTCACTCTCTCTGTCCATACAAGGTCAAGTCAGGAATTGCACTGAGCTTTCCCAGAGCAGAAGAACGCTGAAGGTCAGTGTTTAGTAGGTGGGAAATCATGGAAACAGTTCTCTGGGGGCTGAGAGGTAATTTACAGTTAAGTCCAAACTTCTCTAATTTGCATAATACCAAGCCTAATAAAATATTCATGGTAGCTTTTCTCACTTTCAGACAATTTAAGATAGACAAAAATTAAATTGGAAAATACTGCTTAAAAATAAGAGGAAAAAATTTGAAGACAATGCCTTCAAATATTTTCCTGCTTTTAATTTAATGATATCTTTCAGAGTTACAGAATTGTTTGCAGAGTTACTGCCAGATAGAAGTCTGCCTTATGCACAAAACTGCAGAGTTTGATCTTTTTAATGGGAATCACAAAAAACTGCTGGAATTCCAAGGGCTGATGTTGGTCAGGTGGAGGATGGACTTGGAGGTTGTAGGGAGTGTGCTTCATGGGGTGGCAGAAATGGTCACACGATGAGAAATGACAGCTTGAGAGGTAGTTGGTTCTCTCTGAGTTAGATTCAGTTGAAATGATCAGAGTTCACCCTCACTCAAGGGATCGTTACTGGAATTCCGTGATAGTCGTGGCCAGTGCATTCTGTGAGGCATCAGAGACTGGAATGTGGGGAGAGCAGAAGAAACCACCAAAGTAAATGACACATGTGGGCTTGGTGCTCAGCCCCGGCTATTTCTGTCCTGTGCAGTTTCTGCCCTTTGGCAGCTGATGACCAAAGTCAGCTCACACAGAGCAAGGCAAAGCCAGGGGCTGTAGGCGGCTCTGGGAACCCGAGATGCTGCACGGCCACGGGGCAGCTCCTCCTGTACTTACTCACAACGAGACAGGATCTTTTCTTGACCAGTCTGGAAGTTTCTTACTGGTGACTATTGCACACAGTCTTGATATTTTAACATCTGTCTAGAGTCTTGTGTTTGGAAAATGCTGATTTCTGCATTGCTATTAACTACCAAACCTGCACAGTCTTTCTCTCAGTTCTGACAGAATTTGGAAATAAAAATTAATATCTATTTTCTAAATGAGATTGCAACTCCAGTGATTCAACCCGTCATCTCACTTAGATGTGCCTTAAAGAGTGTGGAAGGTGAACTGGTTGTGTTTGTTCTTAGCATTTTTGTGCCAAATTATTTTGTTTGTATCGATTTACTCATGTGAAAGCATCAGATTTCAGTAAAGTTCATAAATTAAGTCAATGGTAAAATTTAATCACATTAGCATTAGCAAACACAGGTTTTCATAGCATACAGCTGTGAGATGGTGCCTTCCTGACCAAAAGAATTGACACCTGACCTGTCCCTTTCCTTTCTACTGTCAAGTTACATTTATTTTTTGGTAAGAAAATGTGAACTGCAGCTGCTAATGGTGCTCTCATCTTCTTTCCTGTATGAATCGTGCTAATGGCTGCAGCAGGCACATACCTGGAAACTGCTCTCAAAGCCCCCCAGGCCCCTGAAAGTGTGATTGTCCTCACCCACAAGGGTGGGCAAAAGCAGTTTTGTCACTGGCGCTTTCAACAAGCAATGGTCGGATATCCTTTATGCAAAAGAAACCGTATCACACCGTGCCAGTATAAAACACATTCCTGACAAGGAGACATTAAACCAAAGCCCACACTTAGGGTACAGAGAGAGGCTGAGGCTGCCAGCTGCAATCAGATCACAGATATTTTTGTTAGGAAATACTATCTTCCTCTGATTTCCTGAGAAGTTGAATATAAAGCATAAAACAATGGACAGTGATGAAATCCAGAAGAATTACCTCTGTGTACTCTGGAAGAGAGTAAACAAGTACCTCTGTGCTGTCCAGGTACACCAGGCACTGTTTGGACAGCTGCACTGCCCGTTCAAAGGTGTTGCTTGCCAATGGCTTGGCAGTAAGAATGCCAGGATCATATAAGGCTCATATAAAATCATACAGCTCCATAGACATGGCCATGATAATAAACCTGACACAGCAGAAAGGTTGGATTTTCCAGTGCATACCAACTACTGATGTAGAACATGCTCCAGTGAGGATTACTTGAAAAACTGCATTTAGTGCTTCAATAATACTGAAAGGTCACTTTGGATCACATCTGCAAAAGGTCAGAGCTGGTGGAGATAAGAGTCTGTGCACGCAGAGCAGAAGGTGGTGGGTTTATTTTAGCTCCGTCTGCAGTCACAGCTGAAATCCAGTCAGGATCAGACACGGAAAAAAGTTTCTCCCATTTTGACTGATTCTCTGGCAGAGAAGGAGTTACTGATGTAGTAAGGAATGTCTCTGGGCTTGGTAAAAATCCTAAAAAAAGGCAGAAACGTTTTTAAATGCACTATTCTGTATTCTCAAGATGCGTTGGGGTGAATCCATGTTTCCATAGTGGTTTTGGCAGCAGAGTTTTGTAAAATAGATTGTTTCATGTGACATGGCACAAGGTATGTAATGCACAATGTAAAAGCATGCTTTTCAGCTTGAAATCTGTCATATGAATCTTGTATGCATTGGGAATTGTTGTCCTCAGTTTGCTGGGAAGCTTTCAGCATGAAGTGGTGGGAGTGCAATTGTTTGGTGCAGGGGATGCTGCATTCTCTAAAGTCAGCTCTTGGGAATTTGGGAAATGCTTCGCTCACAAGTTGCTGCTCTTCTGCAGCCACTTTGCAGCCCCACCAACAGCTGACAAATCTTGAGCCAGGGATAGAGAAGTTTGTACCCAATATTGCCTCTCCAGCTGGTCTCAACAAGTTGTGATGGGAATATTGCAAGTTTATTCTGAACATTGTAGCTTTTTATTTTAAACTAAATATATTCCTGGAGAGGTTCCCTCAATTGAAATGGTCCCAGGAGGAATTAACATCTCTGTACATATGCTGTCTGTCCATCAGGCCCAGTGGGAGAGGTGAGTGGGGAGGCTGTGGGACTGAAGATCCCACCTGAGAAACTTCAAGTCACCATCACCATCTCACAGTCTGGCCTCTCTGGCTCTGATGTACATTGACTGTGATCTCCTCCAGCGTAGCTCAGGGGAAGTGAATTCTGTTGTGATGGATCTACATTGTGTTGAATGATTCTGCTGGCAAGTTTTATTTGTAACAGGGCATAGTCCAGAGGTGCCCAGTAAGGTAAGGCCTGTCCCTGCAGAGAGGGTAAATGAAGGTCGTTGCCAAATGTACTTCTATTCATTATAAGCAAGGTGCATCCTTCTTTCTCCAAATTTTCTGATAGCAGTTGAGAGACACAAGAAATGTCACTTACCTTTGAAAATGCAATGTTAGTACATGTAGAGGCTCCCAAATGCTTCAGTGAAAGAAGGCAGCATATATTCATGGCTGGAGTCTGCCCTTAAATCTGATCCCATTCTCTGTGGGCCCCTAACTCCATCACAGTGACCCTTACACTGTAAGGTATAATATAAAGCAGCAACTGACAGTAGTTCCTGCAGCTGCCGGGACCTGGCAGGGCCTTAGTGGGTACACAAGAGCATTCAGCCCCATTTGTTGGGAGTCTCTGAAGGATGCAGAGCGATCAGTGTCTGTGGAAATGAATGGGCTTTTCATGCTGATGATTTCATTTCTGGATGGACACAACACTTCCAACCGTGGCGATTCATCATCCTGGCTGGATGCGAGTGGAGGACAGCCAGCACTTTGCACTGATGCTCAGAGCAGACAGTGAAGATAAAGCGTGGGACTCGGACAGAGCTTTCCAAATATTTGACAGAGAACTGCCAGGGAAGTGCAGTGCTATTCCTATTTCTAGGCTGCCAGCAGTGTCTAGTAAATTTTCCCAGAGAATCACTGCTGCCCACAACATGGCTCCGACACTGGACTTTCTTAACCTCTTTGTTCTGCTTAGGATTTACCTTTGCCTCTGAGGCAGCAGTGTTGCTAAGCAAAACACAGTCATTGTGCGTCTGGCATGTTTGGGGCAATGGTGCTGCTGCACACACTCCAAACCAGCCCCAGGGCTGGACAGGGGGCTGCTTCTGTTGGCACCCCATTCCTTCTGTTGTATGAAATGAGGCAGAGGCTCCAAGGAGGCATTGCCAAACGGTGCTGGAGTTTACAGCATGGGAGAAGGGCTCTCTGGGCACAGGGCGAGCTGTGGGGCACTGGCCAGCACAAGGTGGGTGGCAGCTCCGGCCGCTGCAATGCCATCCTGTCCTGGCACACAGCTGTCCGTGGAATCTGGCCACCACCGAGGGTTCGTTCCTCACCTTCTGTGGGGAATGGGGCAGGTATGGACACAGACCAGCCATCTCAACTTTACAAGGTGTCTGGATAGAATATTGACGGATTTGGGCCTTGGAGTGACTAATTAGCATGCAGGATTCCTCAAAAGGGTTAACATGGGATCTTTTTAATTGTCAAAAGAGTTGCAGGCTATTAGGGTTGGCATATTCTTCAATAATCTGTTTTATTTTTACCTGCTGGGAGCTTAATTAAAAAACAAAGAGGCTCAATTTAAAGCCCATTACTATGCTAATTTTGTAAGAACTGGGCGGTGATTAAGAAGCTTTAAAAAGAGGAGTTTAGTTTGCTCTAGGGAATGGGTTGGAGGCAGGTTTTATTTCGTTTCATTAGCTAGCTACAATTATTTATAAACTAAATGGAAATGATATTAAAGAGTAATGAAAAAACCAGCATCTATGTATTATTGAACAGCAGAACTTTTTTTAATTTAGCATCGAAGTGTGCAGAGCCTTTATTACTGCAGCTCACAGTTAACACAGCTAAATGCAGTTGTTAAATATAAGAGGCTTTTCAAATATGCCCATAAATACAGAGCTGTCTGGTTTGCTTTTCCTGTAGATCACTAGAGTAAGTTTATAAAGATATCAATGTGACAATAAAGATGAACCACTGTCTCTTTTAAAAAAAACAACTATGAGGTTTTATATAGGAAAATTTCTTAACAGAATAAATTACAAATACTTACTCTTTTTGTATTATGTATGTAATATTGTATAATCTAACAGCACTGCAAACCTTCCACTGCCTTTGGCCTATCATGTGAGCCCAAAATAATACCTGCAATTCCAGTTGTGTTGGAGTACTTGGGAGGAGCTGCTGCTGCATTGCATGGCTGTTTGGAGCTGAAGCCAGGCAGGGACCAGCAGGGGCCAGAGGTGTTACCGAGGATGTGGTGAGTGAAGAGGTGGGGCTGAGAAGCAGCGGGACAGCCTGGCTCCCGGTGTGGCTGTGCAAGTGGGCAGCAGGAGTGCGGGACAGTGGGTGCAGGTATGGCCAGGGAGAGGCTGCCGGGTTGGAAGGAGTCTGGGAGAGGGCTCCAGGCCCGGGCAGCAATTTTGAACTGAATCCCCCAAACAAAGCTATGTGTTTGTGGTGTCTGTGAGGATGTGGGCAGGGAGATGCACCCTGTTTCTGCCAGAGGAACTAGTAGTGCTGGTGTGTATCTTCTCAGCATTGGGAGGAGGAGGAGCTGCTGAGCCTGTACCTGGAGGAGCCATATCTCTGGTGGTACCAGGTCCTTCTACAGAAACAGCATGTTCCTATAAAATATCCCAGCTCATGTGGCATGAGTGAGAGCTGGTTTGCAAGTGCAACCCAGTAGCTGAGTTCACTCAGCATTTGAATTCCTTCTGAAAAGCCACTCTGATCGTATAAAGGACCAGGAACCCCATGCCCCACCAGCCAGCACTGCTATTCCATGCTGAAACCCTTTGTGCTGCGGCTCTTTCCAGGAAAGCTTTGATGCTGTGCCAGGGATGGGAAGTGGGAGGAAGCCTGGAACAACTGAGAGACATCAGTATCTACTAGGCAGAAGGGTAAGGAGGAAGAAGAAGGGTGGCAGGAGGGCCAACAGTGGATGCCAGCCCAGCCTCCTGGGCTGCCCAAAGCAGCTGGCATTTAACTCCGTAAGGGTCCATATCAGTCTGGCTGCAACACCAAAACTGTTGGTGGCATCTTAATTTAAATAGTTGTTGCAACCAGTAAAGTGTTTCTTGATGAAAGAAATGTCACAAGAAGAATTAAAATTACCTGCACGTCAGTGATTCAAATGTCTATGGACGCTAACAGGACTCCTGCTGCCAGAGCCTTCTGTGTGGGTTCTGTATGGGTGCCATGAGGTACAGCATCCTGAAGCCATTCAGGCTCTGCCAAATCAAAGTTCATGATGTGGCTCCCACAGTCATGCTGGGGAGAAAAGCCTTACACTGCAGGTCTGCTGCTCCTGTGGGTAAACTCAGGGCTGAGCCAAGCCCAGAGCTGCTGCTGGAGATGGAGGTCATACAGCAGAATAGCTTCAATTCCTCTTCTGGTTCTAAAGGCAAAGTGAGCTATCCAAGATCCCTGAGGTTGCAAATGTCCCTTGGCCTTCTTTTGACCCTCTATACACCTTACATTCTTCCTTTAATGATTGACATTCGGTGGGTTTGTGCCTTCGGGCACACTGAAGTTGTAGCTGCTTCTTCATCAAAGCAACTGTTTACAGCTGGTTTGAGTTGGATGCCAATAAACAGTATTCTTTTTGTCTCAAAATAAAAAGCAGCTTAAGTCCCTAATGATAAGGATTTTGTGCTTTGTAGAGGAAAAAAATTCAGCTAGTTTGGGACAGCCAGCCACTTAGCTTAGCAAGTTGGAGTACTTTATACTTCCAGCTAAACTGCCTTTATCTCCTCAAGTGAGCCGGCTATAGATTCTTATCATTGTGGCAGAAGTGATGAGGGTAACATCTTTAGTTGGAAATCATTGGCAACATGTGGAGAAAGCTTAAGATGTTGTCACACTTTAACTTGGTCCTAATCTGTTCAAAGGCAGTTGATACTTTCTAACTGTGCCAGCAGGTAGTGAGAGGGAGTCAAAGACCATCAGGGTGAAATAGCTCCTGCTTTTCTTTGGAGAGTTTATGACTTTCATAAAGCGGACACAAAGACACTGTGGCGGTAACTGTTATTGTCTAAATTAAGAGCTTATGTTCACCCAACCATATTTCATTAACTTGTACACCCAAGCTTCTACATTTCCTGCCTGCTCCATACAGTGCTAGAAGCAAATCTTAAATATTTTAACGTCTATTGTCAGTGAAGTGAGAACAAGAGCAATGTGTAGGTCAGCCCTGCCCGTCCGTGATGAACCGGAATGTGTCTCATGACCAGCAAGGACGGCCCTCACATTCCCAGGGCAGGCTGTTCTGTGACTTGTCATGTGTGTTGGTGTGAGATCCAAAAAGAGAATTGTTTTCTTTCCAATAACAAATTGAGATACTATGAACAACACTTAAATGCCAAAGTGTAGGACCAAACTGCCGATGGAGCCGATCGTTTCTAAAGTCATCTTCCCTGTGAATGAGGACCCAGTCCTGTTCCTGATGCTCCCTAAGGAGTTTGCATCTCACTTAGTTGAAGCAAAAGCTGACGCAGCTTCTCCTCCCTTGTTTTTCTTTAACAGATGATCTTAAGAACATCAGACCTCCCGGTGAGCAAACTTCGATGCATTTCAGCAAATATTGTGTTTTGAAGAAAAGGGCTTTGTCAACTTTGTAGAAAGGACAGTGCAGTCAGAGCAGGATTTCTTTTCAACCAGATATTCAAAAAAGCACCTCATTTTTGGAAACATATATGGAACCCTGAGCAACACCATGTAACATTTTGGTGCTTTTGTAGAATTCCAAGCCATACAAATTTTCTTGCTGAAAGAAAGGAATGTGCTGTTAAGATATGAGGGGATTTTGTACACTTTTTCTGTAACAGGCATCTCTATTTTTTTCTCTATGTGTCTATAATATATATACATACACAACCAAAAGTTAAGTAGTATTTAATTTAAGTATTTCAGCTTTGACCTACTTACAACTTTTCATTTAATTAAAAAAAAATCTGAAAAAGCTAATAAAATGTTTAGACAAACCTTTCAGTCTTGTGAGCTTAAAGGAATAATCCTCTTTGCATGCCTAATAATGTTGTTGGTGTCTAATGGGATTTCATTTTCACACATGTGGAAGTGTCCTGTGTGATAAATGTTTGACTGCTGGAATGACTTAAAACCTGTGCAGACGTTTGAGGCAGGAGGAGGGTCTGGGCGTGCTGTAGGGCCCTGCTTACTGATAAATCTCTTTGTATGGGTTTAGAGCATCTAGTTTACTAAAGCCTGAATACAAACACAGATGCTGATAGCTGAGTCTTAGGACTCTGTCAACCATATTTGGCCTTACAGAAGCCAGGAGGTTTTCATAGTTCTGTGTCTAATCTTAAAAATTCAGTTTATAGAGAAACCTTAGTAGTCATCCATACTAGAATGACCAGGCTTGTCTGTTCTTTAATTTAGAAAAGATGAATCAGATATTTCGAGTCTTCAAAAAAACCCTGTATTAAGAGGGATATTTATTTTCCGTCCTAATATTAATAGTAAGTAATCGACATAATAAGAGTCACTTCACATTACAAGAATAAATTACCATTCTTAGACATTGCAGGAGACACCTTTAGTTACCTGAGTTTTGGGGGTTTGAGTTGGGGCTTTTTTGTGTTCCTTTTCCTTTTTCAGTGGTCCTTTTTACAAAGCGCCATGCCTCTGGTAAGAGCCTCCTGTTTTTATCAGAACAACAAAGTTTGTGAAAGGAGGACAATAAAGAGAAACCATGTGAGATGACTGGGGGAGAAAAATTTCATCCATTAAGGGTCAGCCTAAAAGTGCACGATTTAGAGCAGAATATAGCTGGGACTTTTGTAAGACAAGCAGCAACTTTTCATGCTCGGATGGGGATTCTTGGGTTAAATTGCTATCTTTGAGTTCTGAACTTGGAAAGGTATTAAAGTGGAATTAAACCTTTACACAATCCTGCTCTTGTGTCATTCAGGATTTTTTTGGGTTCTGTTTAATTGTACATCACAGCAGGGTTCTGAGTGACTGGTGCTCTAAAGAAATGAGGGGTAGGGTTAAGTCTGCAGCCCACTGCTCCCTGCTAATCCTTCTTGTTCCTTGAAGAAGGATTTACTTTTGCTGCCAGCTTGTGAAAGACTTTCCTCCTCCCGAAGAGATTGTTGTGGCTTTCCTGGGGAGGTGTGGTTGCTATAGCAGGGAGTCACGCCTGGGTATTCTCTCAAACCCTACTGAGAATGGGCCAAAAAAGAGCCAAAGAAGAGTAAAACTGGGGATTAAAAATTGGAACAATGGGAGACAGGAAGATAGGAGTGGGAACAAATGGGAATTACAGCACCAAAAATAATGCAAAGTGACAAAAAGAGGAAATAGAAAAATAATAGCTGACAGTTGGACTGAAAAGACAAACACTACAAAAGAACAATTTATTTTCAACAGGCAAAGAACATAAAAAGGCATCTGGGAAATAAGACACAGCCCTATGTCGAGGACTTTTTTTGGTTCTTACTGTATTGCAAACATACATGCACCAAGTACACAAAACTGCTTCCTGCTTCCCTCTTGGTTCTACCTTTGCCACAATCTGTTTATTTGAAACAAAACCTTCTTGGGTTTTAAACTGCGTGTTTACTTCTTTGCTGTTAAATGATGTCTCTAATTGTGTCTGTTCCTAGGGACTAAAGGTAGGGTAATTCTGGGCTTTTCATATTAAACATTGTCATGCATATCAGTAGTAGAAGAAAAGATCCAGCTCTGCTCAAATTCTGTTCTTGAATGCTTTCCAGAGAAATAACTGCCTCCAGTGGGCACTTGATTTTGCTGCTGCTTACTGGAGGCAAATTCTTTAGCTCATGCCATGGCAATGCCCTGACACCTCTTACCTGGCCCTGCCCCAGGCTGTGCCCCCTCCTCACTCCGCTGCAGCTGCCTCCTCACTTTGGCTCAGCCAGCTCATCCCTGTGTTGTAGTTTTCCTGTAGGAGTTTAGAAGCTGTATTTTGCTCCTACCCCCCTTTGCTCTTCTGACAAAACACAGCCTAATTTTGCAAATATCTGAATATTTCCATCTCCGTGAAAGAAGCAGAAATTTTCATTCAGCGTAAAATGTGTCACAATACAAATAGAATTTAAAAAGGAGCCAGTGCCACATCTAACAGCAAATCTCTCTGAATGCCTTTCCTGCACCCCACTGCTTTATATACAGGGGAGGCAGAGAGATATAATAGATGAAACACTTTGTTTATGAAGTGTCTATGTTTTGTTTTATTTCACATGTTTTTGCAATATAGATAACAGATTGCACCACAGAGCTTTCATTGCCTTGTGCTATAAAGATACTATAAAGCCTTTCTGGGTATTAATAATAGATTGTGTTGATGAGTTTGGAGAAGCTGGCAATAGACCCCCCACTGCAAAGACATTAACACCACAGGACTAAGGTATCTTTCCCTTGCAAATCAGTTGCTAAATTGGCTGTGCTGATGAGTTTGGGCACAAGCTCTCCACCAGCATCACTGCAGCAGGCACAGGAAGTGATTTTGTTTTATACTGGCAAATAAGGTTTCTTCGTCTTGATGTTCTTAGTTGCGAGGAAAGCCTTGTGTAAATTCTTTCCCTAAGTCATTCTTGCCAGCCAAGAAATAACTTAGAAATTACATTTGAATTGCTTTGACACATGATTATTTTTTTCTGTAAAAGTGAAGACTGAGCCAGTGAATCACAACAGTACAATTTCCCTGCTTATGGGCCCTTTAGGGTGAAATCTCGTATAAAAATTGCATTAGAAGAATTTCCCTGTGTTGTTGGTGATGTAAATTCAGTGTGCCATTTAGTGAACAAGAAGGATAAGATGTCTGTCAGAGCAGAGACTGTTCTGCAGGCTGGAGCCAGCATCCCGGCCCCGAGCGGGGCTGCTCCACAGGGCCCCTCCACAGGCTGCTTCATCCACTGGATATTGGTGAGGGCATAAGGGGAGAAGATGAATGTGGATACAATTTAATTTGTGCAAACAACTGAATAAAAATCCAAAGGAAAAAAAGAAAAGGAGTGCCTGGTCAGTTTTGGTGACCACTGCCCCCCAGCTAGGTAGAGCTGTGGCAGAAGCACAAACGCCCTGACACATATCATGCTTTTGTAGCCCATCAGCGTGATTTGGAGAATGTAAAAAAACACAGCAGCAGAAGCCCATTTAGCCTCTTTGAAACTCATGGACAAAAATAACATTATTTCACAAATGTTTGCACTGCCTAAAAATATAATTCTAACAAAATCATCATATTTTGTTAATTCATTAAAGCTTCCTAATTGCAGTCCCAGCTTTATCAATTCAATTGGTGCCCTTAACTTTTATAACAGTTTCTGTTCTACAGAAAAGATTAGGAGAAAATTGCAGCCATAATCTGTACAGTGCAATTGCTGTGCTATAAAGAGGAATGGGAGTAGCTGAGAAGAGCAATTGGATTCCCAAAGGTGGAGCACAGTAGAGCA